>NW_027413661.1:3023925-3326317 GCF_048544455.1 Silene latifolia | reverse complement strand
TTAAGGTTACCAAATGTATCCACAGCCATATCAGTCATCGAGATGGAATCCACCGGAAGCTTGTAACTGACAAGACTTGACAGAAGAGACTGCTGGAGTTCTGTGAAGTAACTAGGGTTCCCATAGGCTGAGAAGGTTGGGGCTCTGAAGCTCCAGATACCCGTATAAGGATATCCACATTGACAGTTAGGGCTAGATGTTAAGCCAAAGGCACATTTGTTAGCAACACAAAAAATTGGCGTCGTATATAGGGTACCAAGATCTTGTTTAGTGTTGCAATAAGGTAAGTTCACTGCATTACCCTTACAATACGAGTTATCAGCTAACCTGCATATAAGTGAAGTTATAGTGTTATCGTTATGGCGAGTACGGATAATCGTATAATGATCCATGAGACTGATCCATATAATGGGGCTAATTAATTGTTGGTTTTATTTTTAGTGGGTTAATGGGCGGAGGTTCTAGTTGAATTTGAGGTTGTCTCATTTATATGAAATGTCTCTAAGGAGACAAATTGTACCACCAATAGCAGTGACACAAATTGTACCACCGTACATTAATTCAGCCCACCATCAAACCACACCAAGCTCGCACCAATCCCACTCCCGAAATCGAAAGGCGAGCATCGCCACCAAATTCAGAACTTAAGGAATACATGTAAATCCCCCTTGTTCAATCATTCAATCTCAATTCTCAACTCTCAAACACTAATTCCCTATTTCAATTTTTCGAATTTTATCATCTGGAGGAAACCCAGAAACTTGTGATTCTATATGCTTCTCAAACAGGCAATGCAATGGATGCTGCTGAACGCATTGCTCGTGAAGCTGACCATTAAAAAACAGATTTGAGAAAATACTGTGGGTGTTTGATGTCGATTTGCTTAAAGTTAGAAGTACGTGAGATGAGATTGCTGGCATGGGTATTATGGTGTTGCATTATATGGCAACGGACTTTTCACTGTTCTGACTTGTGTTTGTAAACTTATGCATCAACCAAATTCAGAACTTGAAGAATACGATTTTTTTTTTTGGGATTATTTATTTTTACAGAGGGTTGGGTTTGTGGAGGGAGAGAAGGTAAACAAGTGATTTTGTTTTGTTTAAAGGTTCAATCTCAGCCATCTATTTCTTTTTATCTAATGGCTGAGATTTGTGAACACACAAACTCACAACTCACCATAAGAACCAAACTCACGAGATCCCGCCTATATATATATATATATATATATATATATATATATATATATATATATATATATATATATATATATATAGAGAGAGAGAGAGAGAGAGAGAGACAGAGAGAGAGAGTGATGTGATCAATATTTGAGCATATTTGGGTCATTTACTATCTTTAGTCCTTTGTTTTGCATATTCTTTGAGGTTTTGTTTCCTTGGTAGGAGAGGGGTGCAAACCTTGCATTTTCATGGCAAAATAGAGCTAAATTGATCGAATCTAATGACCAAGCATCAAAGAGAAGACAAGACTAGAAGGCCTTTGTACACAATGTAGTAGATGGGCAATGATGAAGAAGATCCTTGCATCTCCGACAAAATCCCGGAGGATTGTTGGAAGTAGAAAAGAAGAATAGAAGAAAAGGCACGCTGGAGTAGGATCCGAGCGTCTCACCTATCGGGACGCTCGTCCAGAAGCTTCACAATCCGAGCGTCCAAGCTGCCAGGCTGCTCGTCCACTGCCAACACAATCCGCTCGTCCCGACCTTTTGGACGCTCGGATTGTCCTCAAGTGCAACACGTCCTCTTCTTTCTCCATTCGAGATGCGCATATTTTTGAAAGACTAGCTAAAAGGAGACCCGCATCTTTTCTTGAGAGGAGCGATTCCTCAAGGACTTAATCGTTATTTAAGCCCTTAGTAACCCTAATTTGTGCACCTAATCCCCATTATAAATACCCCATTAGTCTAATTAGATTATCATGTTCTTCTTATCAATCTTTAGTGTAGTCTATATTATTCAAATCTCTCTTTAATCTTATAATCAACTTTTAATCAAGCATTAATACAAATCTCATTTCCTTAATTTCTCTATTGTTCATCCTTTATTTTGGGTAATTGAAGATTATTTGGGTTTATTTGGAGGATTGACAACCTTCCAATCATTCATCAAGTACTTCTATTATTCTTTTCTTATTATTTTGGAATCATCATTAGGTATAATTCTCTTAATCCCTTTTTAATTATTGTTAATCATCTTTACTCATTCATCATGTTTTGCTTTGTTAATATGATTGACAACCTTGTTAACATGTTAAACTTGATAATGAGTGAGTAGTTTCCTTAACTAGGGTTAATGGGGAATTAGGGGAAACCAACATGGGGGATGATTCATGCTTAATCTAATATGTTCACATAATTTATTTGCTTGCTTGTTGTGATCTCAACTTATGCACATGTTATGTTTGATGAAATGCGAGCCTATGAATCCTTGTATTTTTTACCCATCACTTACCTTTTCAATGAGACTTGTAAGACATAAACCAACTCGAGTCTCATTAGACCATGCATATAGTTGAGTAGGGAGGATTAAGTCGACTTGTAGGTGTTGTACAATCTAATCGATTCGGCTCCGGGACCCAAACCTTCCTAGGATTGTAAGATATAAACCAACTCAATCCTATCACAACAATAACTGCTTGCTTATAATTTGAGAATATGTTTGTATGATCAATTCCCATGAATCCCTTATGAACCCATGACACCCTAGTGCTTTTAATCAATTGTTTACATCTCATTTTAGTCATCTTGCTTGTTTACTTTTATTGTTATTTAGTTTAGTGATCTTCTTATTTCAACCCAAGTTGTGAGACGCCTAGACACCACTACTTGCAATCGAAAATCCTACATCAATACCCGTCCCTTGGCATCCGACCTTTACTTGCCTCTTTACTAGTAGTAGAGTTGTTTGTGAACTTATAAATATTGTTTTGGTCTAGGTGCTCCTAACGACAAGTTACCTAAATCTAAGCTCAAAGCGGACCGACCAAAAATGGCGCCGTTGCCAGGGACAGTGTTAACTTGATTTGATTTACTTTTATTGTTATTAGTTGTGTCTTTCTTTGCCTTGGGGAAGTAAAACTCCTCAAGGTTTGTTCTAATTGTTTTCGAGTTGTTTGATATTTTGCATGTCTAGAAGATCACAAGGTAACTTGTTACCCATTGATCACGAAATTGAAAGGACTGACAACCAATACAAGACTTGCTAGAAATACTTTGAGAGGTATTGGTGAGGTTGTAGATATTCAATAAAATACTATTGAGTTCATCAACCCTTTTGCAAGAGAAGGTGAGGAGAACCCGACACAAAATCAACCACACAATCATCCCACAATGCCTAAGTTTTCATCACATTTCGTACCAACCGAGGAGAACCTACCCAATGGAACTCCCACGCCACAACACTTAAACCGGAAATTTCATTGAAAAATCCGCATTTATCCAATTAGTCGAAAGATGCCAATTTGGGGGGATGCCTAGTGAAGACCCTCATTCTCACATGAGGACTTTTTTTGACTATTGTGATGCGATTTCACAAACCGGAGTGACTCAAGACCAAATTCGATGGGTCTTATTTCCTTTTTCTCTAATTGGTACCGCGAAACAATGGTTGAAGAGCCTTGATAAGGCTACTCTTGGAATTGACTCTTGGAAGAAGTTGGCTCTAGCTTTCTACAAAAAGTTCTATCCTCCGGAAAAGACTAACATGCTAAGAGCCCAAATCACGGGTTTTAAGCAAAGGAACGAAGAATCTTTGTATGAAGCTTGTGAGCGATTCAAAGGAACTTGTCGCTCATGTCCTCATCATGGACTTAGCGAGTGGTTCTTGGTACAAAAATTTTGGAATGGTCTTTATGAAGACTCAAGAAACATTCTCAATATGGGATCAAATGGTATGTTCACCGAAGTTGACGATAATCAAACTTGGAACAAGATTGAGGAAATGGCGGTCCATAATTCACAATATAGTAGACCTCGCAAGGCTACTAAAGGAGGAAAACATGAAGTGGACTCTATCACTCAATTGGGTGCTCAACTTAGTGCTCATATTGATACCATCAACTTGAAGTTTGAAAAAGCTATGGCTAAGCTTGAAGAAGCCTCAAAATCACCAAAGCAACATGTTAATGCCATGGTGGCATCATCATCAATCCCAAGTGGGATATGTGAGAATTGTGGAACTTTGGGACATGACCAAAGTGAATGTAGGGGAACAAATGAGCAAGTGAATGCCTTTCAAGCATACAAAAGTGGTACCGCTTATTCCAACTATTACAATGAAAACACCAAATTCCATCCAAATCTCTCATACAAAAGCCAAAATGTTCAAAACCCTCAACCAACATACACCCCACCTCCCATGAGAAACCAAAATCAAAGACCCTTTTACAACCAAAACCAAGGTTATCAAAATCAAACTCCATGCAATCAACAAAATAACCAAGGTTTTGATGTTCAAAAAGCGGTCCTCCAAATGCAAAAGAATAAACAAGAATTTTTCACTCAAATGTAAAAAGATAGCCAAGAAAAATACATCACGATCAACAACATCCTAGCCCACACAAAAATGTTGGAAACCCAAATGACCCAACTAGCATCTTCAAGCTTTTAAAGACAAAAGGGGCAATTACCACCTCAAAGTAATCCCCTAAGACATGAAACGGTTAGTGCCATCCACTTGAGGAGTGGTACAAGATATGAAGGGCCAAAGAAGCAAGTTGAGGATGAAGTTGTAGAGGCTAGTGACAAGGAAAGAGTTGTGCAAAACTCTACGGAAGAAGAACCCACCAATCAAGAAGTTTCAAAGAAAAGGAAGAAAAGGCCAAAGAGAAGGAGCCCATCGTGATTAGACTTCCATTCCCGAGTCGTCAAGCAAAGCCTAAGATTGATGACCAACTTGGAAAATTTATGGAGATTGTGAAGAATTTAGAAGTCTCGATTCCTTTCACGGAATTGATCAATCACGTTCCGGCCTATGCAAAGTACATGAAGGACATCCTTACGAAGAAGAAATCAATCCGGAAGCTTGAGACTATCGCCTTCACTAAGGTGAGTAGTGCCATCCTTCAAGGGAGTTCACCTCCAAAGCTCAAGGATCCGGGAAGTTTCTCCATTCCATGCACTATTGGTGACACTACAATCAATAAAGCTTTATGTGACCTTGGGGCAAGTGTTAGTGTCATGCCATATTCGGTTAGCAAGAGGCTAGGAAAGGGAGAACTCAAATGCACCAACATCACGCTTCAAATGGCGGATAGATCGACAAAGACACCTTTAGGGGTATGGGAAGATGTTCCCGTGAGAATTGGAAAATTCTTCATCCCGGTGGATTTCGTTATTGTTGACATGGAAGAAGACTCCAACATTCCTATTATCTTAGGAAGACCTTTCTTGCACACCGCGGGAGAGGTGATCGATGTGAAGCATGGAGAGCTCACCCTTGAACTGGGAGATGAAACCATCACTTTCAATCTTGACAAGACCATGAGAGCTCCCCGATTGCATGAGCCATGTTTTATGGTTGATCACTATAGCCGGAAGGATGATAGGAAGAAGTTGGAATTTCAATGGAAAAAGAAAGTGGATGATGCTCCATTAAAAGAACAAGGAAATTGCAACAATGAGAGCTTTAAAAGCTCACCCATGACAAGTGAAGAAGATGGCCCCATTGGCCAAGACAAGAAAGAAGAAGAGTTGTCTCTATCAACTCAAGACATTTTTAGTGATCAAGTAGACGAAGTTTGCGGTCTTTAGGATGATGAGTTTGAAGGGATATTCAATCCCTGTATTGGTAATACTATGACCCAAGACCATCATGGAGAAGAACAAGTGCAAAGATCTATTGAGGATCTTTATCATGATAATGAGCAAGCTTTCGACTACTTCTTCAAGGTGTTGAGTAACGTCAACAACACCTTGAACATGCCCCCTTGACATCTCATATTGGAATGAGAGTTTGGTGGAGTCCTCCCTAAACCACCATTTGTAAATATTCTAACTCCCTAACTTGCATTTCAATTGTTACATTGCATTTTTGTCATTTTTGGATTTATATTTTTGTGCCTTGATCAAGATATTAATCATTTTGAGAGAAGTGAGGGAGGGACTTATGATTTTATTGATGTGTACTGCTTTACCTTAGTGTGGGGATAGCAATTGCCTAGGCTATTCATGCCTTTGTAGTGCCCCTACAATGAAGAACACGAGAATTAAAGAATGAAAATGACACGGGTTACGAAGTACCCACGGATGGACCTGAATCCGTGTGGTCAAGGAAGAATCTGAGCGGCCAAATGGACAATCCGCTAGTCCTGAAGAAACCCGAGCGTCCAAGTTACCAGACGCTCGTCTGGCAGAGCTGCAGAAATCAAAAATCTGGTCTGACTGTGAATCCGAGCGTCTCAGCTGAGAAACTGCTCGTCTCATTCTGGACGGTCGTCCTTCAAGAAAGACGCTTGTCTTTTTGCTGCAAAATTTTGGGATTTTTCACTGTAAAGGAATCCGAGCGTCCACCCAGAAGGAAGCTCGTCTCACCACGAAGAATCCGCTCGTCTTTCCAGGAATCCGCTTGTCCTGTGGCGTCTTTTCCTGAGCCAAATTTTGAAGAATCCGAGAGTCCCGATACCTGGTCCGCTCGTCTTCCCCTGCAGTTTCAAATGTAACGGGTCTTTTTAAAACCCTCTTCTCCCATTCATTCTCATTTCTTCAACATACAAACACTACCCAAAACCCAAAAACCCTCATCTCTCCATCAACAAAAACAAATTTCCTCAACCAAACTCAACCAAATCAAATCTAAACTTCCTCACAACAAAAATTAATCACTCCTTTTGCAACAACAAGTGATTCAAACACTAAAATCTTCTAGTTTTGAGTCGATTTTCAAGATACAAAGCAACATTCTTTTCATCCTAAATCGATTTAGGTATCATTAAAAATTGAAGATTTAAATCTTTCATTGGTGTAATCAAGCAAAGGAGAATGGCAAGAACTAAAGGTGGAAACAAGGCACCTTAAAAGAAGACACTTTCCAAAAGGCAATTGGCTCTTCAAGCAAAACAAGTATCAAAGCCATTGGTAGTCCATGAGGCAAGGTTGGAGATTCAAGAACAAAATCCCCCTATGGAAGCTACTACTTCAACTCCGGTCATTGAACAATTATCCAATTATCCGGAGGTAATTTTCACTTCCGACTCTCATAGGTAGAAATTCATTCTCTTTGCTAAGAAAACCATCATGCCTACTAAGTTTATTTGCGAAGATGCATTGTCAAAGTTGGGTGTCCTTGAACAAACCAAAACCTTATTTGATTCTATGGGATTGGGTAAATTGTTTACAATGAAAGAATTGACATACCCCTCCCTCACCTTGAAATTTTTAAGTTCTTTGAAAGTCACAAGGGTGGAGACTCGAACCAACATCGAGTTTCGTCTTGAAAATGTTGATAGACGCATAACTTATGGCGAATTGGGTAAGATATTAGGCCTTAGTGATAACCCGAAATATACAAAGATTCCTATCAAGTATGACCTCGCTCCTCTTTGGATGGCAATTTCCGGAAAGAAATTCATACGCTTTCATGATTGCCGTGCTCTTTTAGTCCACCATCCGGGCATTAGAGTATGGCATAAGGTCATTGGGAATACTTTGATAGATAGAAATGGCACAAATTTTCTTACCAAACTCGATTGTATTCTTCTTGAGTCGGCCTTGAACATTGGGAGAGAATTTACCAAGCCATACAATGCTCTAAGAATTTTGGTTGAACGATGGCTTAATGTCGATTGTGGCAAAGAAGGCACCGCCTTTATTGTCAATGGAGGACTAGTTACCCATTTGGCTAAGCATTTCAACCGGAATTTCAATAAAAACAACACTTATGTGCCGGTTAAAGGAGGCCATCTTATTGATATGGACACCATGATTCACAAGTTTAAGTGGGTCAAGCATGACACTCTTGACAACAAATATGGGTGGTTAACAAATGAAGCTAGATCCTTCACCTTGCCTTCCAAAATTTGTCGATTGAATGTTCACCGATCAAACTACCTTCTCCCACTCTCCGAAGAGACCGAGTATATCATTAAACAACAAAGGGGCAAAATTTTCGAGCCCTCCTCCTCCATTATCACCCCACCTTACCCATTTGAATACCACGAGTTCAAACCCAAAGATGTCGAAGTGGGAAATGATTACTTGGATCTACTCATGAGGGAAATTCATAAGCAAGCTTACAATGATAGAGTAGATGCTTACAAGTCCCAATATCTAGCTAGGCAAGGACTTCTTGATCCGTCTTGTCCTTTGCCTAGTTGCGCGGATAGGGTAGTATTCTTTCCTAGCATTTCTAGTGGTGGTATACCGGGTGGAGAGAAGATGGTTGTTGAAGAGGGTGGTGACCAAGAAGGAGAAGAAGAAGAGGTTCAAGAAAAAGAAGTCCAAGAAGAGGAAGAGGAAAGTGAGGAAGAACAAGCAAGTGAAAGTGAGAGTGGACATGATTCCACATCTATGGAGGTTGATGATGCCTCAAGAAAGGAAGATGATGATGATGATGATGATGATGATGATATGATGGGTGAGGATTAGCAAACTTTGGAGGCTCCTACTTTCTTACACCTCCCTTATGGTTTGTCTACTTCTCTGGTTTTTATTTTATCTTGATCATTTTGTGGAGTCCTAGCAACATTGGAGGACTAACACCTTGGCTTTATTAAGGTGTTCATTATTATTGTTCCCGACTTGTAAAATCCAAAATGACAATATTTAGTTTTATGCATTGCATTCCATGTGCATGAACTCCCCCGAAATTCATGACATTAGAAATAATGTCTATTTTGGTTTGGGGAAGTCCATGCATTTGCATTGGGAGCTAATTTAAATTATGCTCTCCGCCATAACAAAAACACATGCATCATGTAGTGTAGTTTAGTGTAGTTTGCATTTAGCTTAGAAATCATGCATATTCATTGCATAATTTCCTATCGTATTGGCATTGAGGACAATGCCCATACTAGTGTGGGGATGGGAAATTCTAACTTGACTTTTATTCAAAATCCACAAAAAAAAAAAAAAAAATCGAAAAATCCAAAAAAAAAATTGAAAAATTGAAAATCCAAAAAAACAAGTTCATTTCCTTTGCAGTATAGTCGTGTATATATTATTTTGTATATATTGTGTTTTTTCATCCTTGTTCACATTGATTGACTACGCCACATCCGAGACATGAGGATATTGAAGACCACATGGTATGATCTTTCCAATCTCCTTTTTCCTCTTTATGTTAATGACTATGTGGCTTTATTTTGATTGATGCGGTATAAACAATGTGATTATAGGATTGCATTTAGCTTATATGGCATATTAGTTGGTAGAAGCATATGCATTAAGATGTATATATGTTAGTTGCATCATGGCATGTAGTATGCATGTTAGAAAAATTTTGTGAAACTGTCTATTAGGGAAGCTTGACAAGTGTACATAGGCCCTTGTAGATGCTTTTTCTTCTTAAGACTTTGCTTGTTAGAATACTTATAAAACACCCTAGGATGTGTCATGCTAGTATCCTTTGACACATGGATTAAGGCCTAGTCAAGAGTACCTTGTGGTGTGATAACTCCTTGGCTACCGTTTATTCCAAGGTGACCCTTGAAACCACACAACCATCATTCATCCATGTTCTACCATATATTTTGTCATCAAAGGGAATTGGCACCAAAAATTATTCAAATTTGAGTTCAAGAAGTGAAATGAAAAGTCAAAAAGTTTGCAATTGCATCAAAAGAAAAGAGGAGTAACAAAAATAAAAACTCCTATGCTTCAAATATAAGGCACCCTCGTTACTATGGAAAAGAGGAGTAACAAAAATGAAAACTCCTATGCAAAAGTTGAAAGTTGTCAAGTATTGAAATGCCAAACATCAAAAGAAATGGCAAAAATAAAGTGTTCTCAAATGTCAAATGCCACAAGAAATTGGGGGGAAAACAACAAGAAAAGCAAACTCCCAAATGAAACTCAAATCCTATTGATCCCTTTATCCATCGTATCCATTTTTGTGCATGGTAGAGAGGGGACGACCCTTCTTCTTGTCTAGGCAAGAAGGGGAATTCCGCGATCCTCTAGTGTTTCTAACACCATAGGGAGTCTATTCTTGACAAAAGCATTTAACGATTGAGGACAAAGGTACCCTAGCTTGACACAACTTGGAGGTGATTTGTTGGTATCCTTCTAGGCTTAGTAGTTTTAAGAAACCATATCTATGAAGAATGTGTACCCTTGAATTGCTTCCCCTTTAGATAATTTCCGCTACTTAGATGAGGAAAGTGGCTATTCCTTTTGTAGATGCATCCATTACTTTATTTTGTGTGCTTTAATGATTGGATGTGTCGCCATTTTGGCAAGACCCACCTTGTCTTGCAAGAAGGCATCCTACCTCATGGTTGTCTTGTTGTGAGTAAAAGGGGCGGAGTGAGACCCGCTAATTGTCTCATATCGTCTATACGAGTAGGTTAGTTTCAATAAGGGTCCTAGTTTTTGTCACCTCTTTACTCGGGACGAGCAAAGGTTCGGTTTGGGAATATTTGATGTGATCAATATTTGAGCATATTTAGTTCCCGAATTAGCCTCGTTCCTATGCTTTTTAGTGCATATTTGGGTCATTTACTATCTTTAGTCCTTTGTTTTGCATATTCTTTGAGGTTTTGTTTCCTTGGTAGGAGAGGAGTGCAAACCTTGCATTTTCATGGCAAAATAGAGCTAAATTGATCGAATCTAATGACCAAGCATCAAAGAGAAGACAAGACTAGAAGGCCTTTGTACATAATGTAGTAGATGGGCAATGATGAAGAAGATCCTTGCATCTCCGACAAAATCCCGAAGGATTGTTGGAAGAAGAAAAGAAGAAAACAAGAAAAGGCACGCTGGACTAGGATCCGAGCGTATCACCTATCGGGACGCTCGTCCAGAAGCTTCACAATCCGAGCGTCCAAGCTGTCAGGCCGCTCGTCCACCGCCTACACAATCCGCTCGTCCCGGCCTTTTAGACGCTCGGATTGTCCTCCAGTGCAACACGTCCTCTTCTTTCTTCATTCGAGATGCGCATATTTTTGAAAGACTAGCTAAAAGGAGACCCGCATCTTTTCTTGGGAGGAGCGATTGCTCAAGGACTTAATCGTCATTTAAGCCCTTAGTAACCCTAATTTGTGCACATAATCCCCATTATAAATATCCCATTAGTTTAATTAGATTATCATGTTCTTTTTATCAATCTTTAGTGTAGTCTATATTATTCTAATCTCTCTTTAATATTATAATCAACTTTTAATCAAGCGTTAATACAAATCGCATTTCCTTAATCTCTCTATTGTTCATCCTTTATTTTGGGTAATTGAAGATTATTTGGGTTTATTTGGAGGATTGACAACCTTCCAATCATTCATCAAGTACTTCTATTATTCTTTGCTTATTATTTTGGAATCATCATTACGTATAATTCTCTTAATCCCTTTTTAATTATTGTTAATCATCTTTACTCATTCATCATGTTTTGCTTTGTTAATATGATTGACAACCTTGTTAACATGTTAAACTTGATAATGAGCGAGTAGTTTCCTTAACTAGGGTTAATGGGGAATTAGGGGAAACCAACATGGGGGTTGATTCATGCTTAATCTAATATGTTCACATAATTTATTTGCTTGCTTGTTGTGATATCAACTTATGCACATGTTATGTTTGATGAAATGCGAGCCTGTGAATCCTTGCATTTTTTACCCATCACTTACCTTTTCAATGAGACTTGTAAGACATAATCCAACTCGAGTCTCATTAGACCATGCATATAGTTGAGTAGGAAGGATTAAGTCAACTTTTAGGTGTTGCACAATCTAATCGATTCGGCTCCGGGACCCAAACCTTCCTAGGATTGTAAGATATAAACCAACTCGATCATATCACAATAATAATTGCTTGCTTATAATTTGAGAATATGTTTGTATGATCAATTCTCATGAATCCCCTATGAACCCATGACACCCTAGTGCTTTTAATCAATTGTTTACATCTCATTTTAGTCATCTTGCTTGTTTACTTTTATTGTTATTTAGTTTAGTGATCTTCTTATCTCAACCCAAATTGTGACACCCCTAGACACCACTACTTGCAATCGAAAATCCTACATCAATACCCGTCCCTTGGCATCCGACCTTTACTTGCCTCTTTATTAGTAGTAGAGTTGTTTGTGAAGTTATAAATATTGTTTTGGTCTAGGTGCTCCTAACGACAAGTAACCGAAATCTAAGCTCAAAGCGGACCGACCAGAGAGTCGGGATCCGGTGAGAACTCCTAAATATTTGAGGATTGAGGATTAAAGTGAGCCATCATCTAGCTTTAACTAATCAACAATACAAACATACGCGGGATTAAAAAAACATATCTAAACACTCACCTCCTTACTTTTTTCTCTCATTGCTGCAAAATTTCAAGAGATTCAAACTTCAAAATTTTTAAAAACCATTTAATTTCAACATCAAGAACATCAATTAAAAGATGAAGAAATTGAGTTTGACGCAATTCATCTTTTAGGTCAATATTGAAAATTTGAAACAGGTATAATTGGATCTCATCTCTCCATTTTGCCAATTTAAATTTATGATATTGCGTTTGTTCTTCAATATTCATGATTAATTCGGTTATTAATTTCCTTATTTCATTTAATTAATATCCTATTTTTAAATTAGGATTGATTTTGCAAAATCTGAATTCATCGCCATTCTATTACGATTTTTAGTTCTATTTTGTAAGATTTTTTAGTTTAACTGTTTATGGTAGAGTTTAAGATGGATTTAAGACTACAATTGATGTAAAACAATTCAGGAAGGTCATATGAGACGAACTCCTTACCCTATATTCTGTCTAGAAAATAGGCTAATCATTATCTTCACCCTCATTATCTTCTAATGATGGTGAGTATGAAGATGTTGATGATTACGACGGTTTCAGAATGTCGTTTGATAGAGGAAAGTATGGTGATTCTGTGTTGAACCTTGTTGAGAACGTTACACAGTGGAAGGATATTAAAGCTAGGTCAAGGGTAATGTCGAAAGATGAAGCGAAGAAAACTGTAATTCAGTCTAAGATTTCAGCTTTCCTGTTAAAAAAGAGACATTGTAGGGTAAGAAGGAGATAGCAGTCGATACGAGTCTTTCGACGTGGCTGGTGGGGTCAGAACAGGGAGGATCTCAGATAAGTAACAGTAGAAATAGTTCAGTTTCAGTTGAGAATTCTCAGTGAGACAGGAAGAAACCAATTACACCTTACAAGTTTGAGGATAAGCCTATTTTGGGAGCTTTGACTGTGGAGGAAATCAGGCAGATGTCGGCTTCTTCAACGCCAAGAAATTCACCTGGTCGCAGTCCGGATGACATGCCTATCACTGGAGGTGTTGGAAGCTACTAGAGTCGTACTGGCCAGACTACTTATTCAGGAGGGTCAAGTATAAAAAGCACCAAAAGCAGATATAGAGAGGTTAGTATTACATCCTCACTTATTACCAATAATTTAGACGACCTAGCAAGCGAGTTATTCAGATCATTTAAATTGTGCAGTCATTGAGTCAATTTGGGTATGGGTCAGTTTGAACTCAAGTTGTTTTAAAGTCAGTAGAGATATTATGGTCATAAGCCATTCAGATTATTTCACAAGTGCTTTAAATGAGAATTTAATTTTGTGATACTATGAAACAATATCAGAATCATTAAAATAAAATACCACAAGTCCTTAGAAAAAATATCACAGTTTTGTTATTAATGTGTTAAACTTACTACTGACATTATGTTTTTGATCTTTGTTTTCTATTTTATTTTTGCAGATTTCTTCATTTGCGGATGTTGATTAAGAGCTTGTGTGCATGCTGAGAAAGTCTATATTACATCATCAACTTAGCAAAATCGTCTTTTTTTACTCATTTTACTCACATAGACAAATTCTTTTATGCTTTGATGTAATTCCAAATGGCAACAATTTTGTATTCTTTCTCCATTTTTGGTTAACAATAACATAAAACCTCGGAATCAATAATATATTGTTACCAAGATTTGCCTTTTGCATTTTACAATATCACACAGTATTGTAAACAATATCATCACATCACGCTTAATTGTAGACAATACCCCTTGTGTGATATTGTTATACAATATCACATGTATGTACTTATAAACAATATCACTCTGTATACAAAATAATATCACGGTTAAAAGTATTTTAAAAGGAGTCTCCAATTTTGTGCTACTGTGAAATAATATCACAACCAGGTAAATAAAATACCACAAGTCATTAGAAACAATATCACGCTATATACAAAACAATATCATCACATCACGCTTAATTGTAGACAATACCTCTTGTGTGATATTGTTATAGAATATCACATGTTTTTATAAACAATATCACTCTGTATACAAAACAATGTCACGGTTAAAAGTATTGTAAAAGGAGTCTCCAGTTTTAGGAACAATATCATATTGTATATAAAACAATATCACAATATATACAAAATAATATTGAAATAAAATGGATTTTTAAATCCCTATCCACTTTTTTTATAAGAGTAACAATATCTCAACCATTAAAATAAAATATCACATGATATTTGGAACAATATCACACTTTACAAAGAATTATATCAGAGCCAAAAGAAATTGTTTAGCCATAACTACCTTTGTAATCTCCAGATACAATATCAACTACACCATAAATAATTGAGTAACGAATGAAATAAGTTCTACCAGCATTACATCCATGTACTTCCAATTACAATTTTTTGTCCAACAAATCTAGTTGTCGTTCTAATTACTTCTTCTACCTTTACCTCTATTCTTAAGAGTTGCAACGGTCTTGTATTTTAGTGGCCTTATTTCGATCTAATGTCCATGATTTTCAGCATCTTCTCCGCAATTAGGTCCTCTGTACATCAAATGCATAGTAAATAACCACGACATCATAAGTGACATTAAAAGAAACTACATACCAACAACATTAATAACGCATTTCCATTTTCACATTTGTGGAGGAAATATCTTGAACTTAGCATAATATTTGAGTAATATTCCACAAAGTAAAGTTCGAATTTGATTCATTCAGATAACCACGATTAAAAGGAGTAGTTAATCTCTTGACTTTGTACGGAGATACAGCTTTATCAAGCAACATTTTAATTAATTGAGTTTATTGAGCTTTCAAATTATATTACGAATAAATTCTACAACTATCCCCTACTTTGACACGAATCATGTAAAACTTGTCATTTAGACTGGAACTTGTCACGTCATTTTTAAAGCATGCAGTAAAACTATATCACGTATTGTGTAAAACAATATCACACATTCTGCTAAACAATATCAGATATTCTGCAAAATAATATAACACAATTTGCTAAACAATATAAACTTTTGCTAAACCTGAGAAATCATACGACAACTATCATCTTGTGCAAGAATATGAATATGACAACTTAATGTTAAGGCAAACAAAATCGAAAAACATCAAATAAAGCTGAAAATAAGAATTAAAATACGCATAAAATTTAAATTAGGTACGAAAATTATAAGGTGACTACTAATTGGTAATAGATGTAGGAAAAAGAAAATAAATGTGATTGAAAGTTGAAATTACTAAATAAAGAGAACATAAAACTGAAATTAAGAAGAATAACGTACTTGACATCGGATAATGATTAAAATAGACTAATAAGTGATGAGAAAAAGAGATATGATCTGAGATTGAGCTGAAAACCTAGAAATAAAGAAGCAAACGTAGCAAATTTAGCGAAATAAAGGTGAAAATAAGAATAAAGCAACATAAAATTGAAATTGAAACAGAAAATTTGAAGAAACGCGGTAAGATCTGTACAAATCCCAAATATATGTAGGGTAAAACAAAAAAACCATTTGAATTAAAGCGAAAAATAACAAATTAAAGAGAACATAAGCTGAAAATTAACAACAATAACATACCTGACAACGTAAATTATGATTGAAGATGAGATCGAGCTGATAATTGATCAAAAAACTAAAAATCACGAAGAGAAGAACAAGGTTTTAATGGAAGAACAAGTGAGAGAATGAAGAAAGACGGTATATATATATATATATATATATATATATATATATATATATATATATATATATATATATATATATATATATATATATATATAGAGAGAGAGAGAGAGAGAGAGAGAGAGAGAGAGAGAGAGAGAGAGAGAGAGAAAATAGATGAGAATGATTTTTTTGCACGAGAAAAGAGTTTATATAGCTGAAAGGTGAAATGACATCTTTACCCTTAATGAGCCGTGTTGAATATAGGACGTTAGATGACTTAGATCTAATGGATGGTATTAATCCTCAATCCTCAAATATATGAGTCATACTCACATGATCACACACACACACACACACACACACACACACACACATATATATATATATATATACACACACACACACACACACACACACACACACATATATATATATATATATATATATATATATATATATCTATATATATATATATATATATATATATATATATATATATATATATATATAAGTGGGTTGAAACGTTGTGGATGCGCCACGTGTCAACCCAGCCTTAAATTTAAGTATTAATTACAGCTGAACATTAAATATAAACATAATAAATGCTACATAAATCTCAGAAAAGTGTTAATTAGAGTTTAATAAATGTATTATAAAATTACATATAATACTTACGGAGATTTGATTTTAAATTTATATTAAAAAAAAATTATATAAATTTAAAATATAAATCATTACCTTTATTGTGTAAAATGCTTTAAATTGAGTATACTTTCCATTATATTTATTAAAATATTTTGATATGTATAGATGATTAAAGTGAGTATCTTACAATGCGTTACATTTACTTTAAGAAAAACATTTTGATAAAGATACTTAGAGACCATTAAATTTATCAAGAAAAATATATTTGGAAGAGCCATCTTATATCTATATATAAAGTTGGGTTTAGAAATTGTAGATTTAACGTATGACATTTAATTATATTATCTCTCCTTTATTTACCGAAATGCTATTTATGAATCTGTCAAATTTTGGTTTAGAAAGTCAAATTTTAACCCATGTGAATGTATTATTCTATGTTCACATGACAATAAGACCCAAATCCAGTCATTAGTCAAAGATACATACTATGTGTATGTACCCAATTTTATATGTCCTTCCCGAAACAACCAAATAATTTACTCTAAAATTTGACTTTCTAAGATAAGTAAACAAAAGCTAATGCAAATTCAATAGACTTTAGAGCATTCAACGCCTCATTTTTCTTTGTACACGTTCAATGTTCCATGCACGCTTCACAAATAATTCACCCTATAAATATAGAATTCGTTCTATCCTTCACAATGTTATACAACACTGCAGTTTCTTTTTGTTATTTTCAAGAGACAATCTACATAGAAGTAAAAAATTTCAATTTCTATGTTTATAATACTTTTTTTTTTGGATGAAATGTAAGTTTCCATTAAGATCAAACAAGGCTATTACAACCTACCATTTAGCATACAATCAATTTCAGAGACCAAGTCCCTACTTACATAAATCAGTACTTTGCAGCCAAATCCTATCCTTACCCAGAATTCGGTTGCTAAATACTTTAATCCTCAGTTTTACAACCTGATGGATATGTTTACAAACTGTATCAGGGTGCACCAGGATCTGCTCACATCTGACTCTATTCCTTTGCTTCCAAATAAAGTAGAAACAAGCCATAAAGGAACATATGAGAACACTCTTCTGAACTTGAGACCACCTCTGCTGCCATATCCCTTGCAGGATATCTCCACCAGGTAAAGATATCTTACACAGGTCTGCCATCCCCAGAAGGATGCGCTTACGGTAAACATAATCCTCAAACAGGTGCTCATGAGTCTCAGAGGCATTGCCACAGAGCAAACATAAATCATCCTAACAAATGCCAAGAGCAAACAATTTCTCCTTAACCTGCATTGCCTTCCAAGCCAATAACCATCCCAGGAACCTATGCTTAGGCACAGTCCAAGAGTGCCAAATGAACTGATGACAATGCACAACCTGAGCCCTTGTTCTTAAAAAATCATATCCACTACCAACAGAGTATCCCCTACTGTCCATTGACCATGTACCATGAGAGAAACCAGAACTTAGCTTGTCTTTAGCTCGACAAACATTCTTCCAGCTCCAGCTAACATCCCCCCTGGGGTGATAATCATGCCAGCTCTTGTTTTTTAAGTAAATCTGATTGACCCACTGCACCCAAAGTTTATCAGGACTACAATAAACCCACCAGACTAACTTCCCAACAGCTGCCACATTCCACACTGAACTATTTTTAATTCCTAAGCCCCCTTCTTCTTTGGGAGAGCATACACTGTCTTAGCTAACTAGTGCGACTCTCATGAACTCCACCTTACCATCCAACAGAAAATTCCTGCAGAGAGAGTTAATCCTCCTCAGGACTCCCTTTGGAATTATAAAGATGCTCATCCAGTAATTATACAAGGTTGTAAGAACAGAATTCACTAAAACCAGTCTTCCAGCATAGGACAAGTGTCTAAAGCCAAACCTTGTAATTCTATCATTCACCTTCTCAACCAGAATCTGACCTTGAGCTTTTGTCAATCTACCTGCAGTGATAGAGACTCCCAGATACTTAAAAGGAAGCTCCCCTTCCTGAAACCCAGACACTATACACTACTACAAATCCAGGCAACTACAACGCCCCTTTAACAACGATTATTCACGAAAATCACAATAGACGTTGTAGAATGTATGGCGCGAATTTTACTAAAATCAATTACAACGGGTATGGTTATAAAAACCGTTGTTATTCGTTTTAACAACGGGTCACACATGACCAACCGTTGTTAATAATTTGGCGCAAAATTGGCGCAAAGTTAGTGAAAAGTAATCACAACGGTTATTTTTGAAACCCGTTGTTAAAACTTATTTAACAACGGGTGTTTTTTACAACCGTTGTTAAAACATATTTCACAACGGTTGTTGTTTAATAACCGTTGTCAATACCTTCCATACTCTAAACCACACAAACACAAGTCTGCTGCAGCCACAAAACACAAACCTTAATACATACACAAACACAAACCCAAAGAAAGAAAAAACACAAACACAAAACACACACTTTCTCATCGTCTCTTTCTCTCTTTCTCATCGTCGCTTTATCTTCTCGCCGTCACTGTTGATTTCATCGTCTCTTTACGTACGTTCTGTAATTATCAGGTTTGTTTCATCGTCATTATTTTATTTTTCTAATTATTTCAGTTCCATGTATGTGTTTTTATCGACCATTAGGTTCCGTTCAAAGATCTGCTAATTATTTCATTTCCATCTTCTTTGGCGTCCTTCAAGATGGAACGAGCATAGTAAGAGTCTTAAGGATGATATCATTCATTTTGTTGGAGTTTGGAGTTTGTTTTGAAAGATTAAGGAGAGGGTTAATTTATTTGGAGTTTGTTTTAGCAGTTAGGGTTTGGAGAATATATTGAGATAATGGAAATGCATGTTAGTTGAGATAATGCAATGTATTTATACTAAGCAATGTGTGGGTTGAGTTGTTTTTTAATTAATATATATGTTAGGAAGTTGTGCCATAATCAACATCATCATATCTCTCAATCTTTGCTTCAAATCTTATTGACAAGAATGGTAGTAATAATCTGGATCTTGATGATGACTGATCTATGGAGTTGAAAAAATGGAAGCAAATCAAACAAGCATAACTCAACACTTTCAAAATGATCATTTCATTTAATTTTAAACCAATTACATTACAGCAATTATCAGAAATCAAAAGATGTATAATAAGCCGGAACAACCCCGGTTAAGCGTAAAAAGCGCTTCTCAACCTGCCACCAATCACGCCACTCTGGTATACCGCTAACTTCCGGGTCATTGGCTTCATATTTTGCAATAACAGATTGAATATATGCAAGGACACGACTTGCATGTGGAGATAAGGTTGTAAGAGTACAACTCAACATATCTCTCGGCCGCAGCCAAGTTGCGAAATAACAGTAAAGACGAGGGTATGAAGATGATGATGATGATGAGGCTTTGTTGACAAGACGGACTGCTTCACGCCTCTTAATCCAATAATTCCGTTGATGTTCAAGGGATGCTTTGATTAATGGGTGTTGATCGGCGGGAAGCCCAGCGAGAACCTTCCCATCATCTTCAATCGTTTGTGTAAGCCATTCTTCGTTGTTGATAAAATTAGGGTTCATTGCCATGTTGTTTCAATTAATGAATGTTAGATACTAAAGGATGCTTTAATATTTATAGCTAGTCACTTTTATAAGTTTTTTCAAAACCATTGGTAATTAATTTAAGGGATATTCTGCATGCATCGGAATTCTAACGGGCCGTAATTATACATGCATCTAGTAATATTTAATTTAATTTTTTTTTTTATTTTTTAAGAACAAACAACAACGGTCATTTACAAACAACCCGTTGTCTTTAGTTATAACAACGGTTTTGTATATTACAACCCGTTGTTATAACTTTCCCCCCAAAATTGAGTCACACTTTCCACAACGGGTTTTTATACTTAAAACCGTTGTTAAAACTATTAACAACGGGTTGCTTAAGAAAACCAACCGTTGTTACAACCTTTTACAACGGACGCTTTAACAACGTCCGCTTTTTTATATAACAACGGTTTTTGACCGTTGTTATAGCCTGTATCTGTAGTAGTGCTAGCAGAATATCCTCTTTCACCCACCCTGGAACCCCTCTGAAGTAAGCACTTGTTTTAAAAGGGCTCATTTGCAAACCTGAAGCTTTAAAAAAGCTGGCAAAAGCTCTTAACAACACCATAATAGACCCCACATCCCCTTTACTAAATAAAAGCAAGTCGTCAGCAAACATCAAGTGTGATAGTTTAAGCTTACTACACATAGGATGATATTTAAAGGGTATATGCCCAGTCACAAAAGCCAACACTCTACTTAGATACTCCAAAGCAATAGTGAACAATAAAGGTGACAAAGGATCCCCTTGTCTGAGCCCTTTTTTCCCATAAAAAAACCAAAAATATCCCCATTGAGCACTAAGGAATAGCTGGCACTTCTCACACACTCCATCAGCAGAGAAATAAAATGAGCAGGGAAATTTAAAGCATCCAACATTTGTTCGAAAAAATCCCAGCTAACAGAGTCATATGCTTTCTTTAAGTCAACTTTCAGGAGAAATCTAGGAGATATAACTTTCCTATTATACAGCCTCACTATATCCTGGCAAATCAGGATATTTTCCACTATGCTCCTCCCCTTGACAAACCCTCCTTGATTAACACTTATCACATCAGGCAAGACCTCAGAAAGTCTGTTACAAAGCAACTTAGAAATACATTTATAGAGCACATTGCAACATGAGATGGGTCTGAATTGAGTGACATTCTGAGGTAGAGCACATTTAGGTACAAGTGTGATGAGGGTATGATTCAACTGTTTTAGTAGTTTTCCAGAATGGAAAAAATCCTAAATGGCATTGCAAACTGAATCCCCCACCACATCCCAGGCATCCTTGAAGAAGGCACTAGAGTAACCATCAGGGCCAGCAGCCTTGTGACTAGGAATAGAAAACATAACCTTCTTGATCTCTTCCTTAGACACAGGAGCAAGGAGAACAGTATGGTGATCACTAGTGCACCCCTTTCCCAATTGAACAACAGAAGAGCTAAATTTCAACACGGGTTTAGAAGTACCAAGCAGCTGCTTATAAAACTCCAGGAAAGCCTCCTGAATGAGCTTAGGATCATCACAGCTTTGGCCTTTAAGATTCTCAATTCGAATAACCTTATTCCTGGACTGTCTTCCTTTAATAATATTGTGAAAATACTTAGTGTTGTCATCACCCATATCCACCCAAATAGCTTTAGAATTTTGAAGTAAGTAGGCAGCACAAGCCTTCTCCAGGAATTTAAAACTATCTAGAGCCTCCCTTTCTTGATTCAGAAGCTCGGGATTAAGAGGATCATCTCTAAGCTTATGTTGAATAAACTCCAGGTTCATAGAAGCCCTAGTTTTATTATTAACCACATCATCAAAATTCTCCTTATTGAGTTGCTTCAGAGACCATTTGAGAGCCTTTAACTTTCTAACAACTTGGAACATAAGAGTACCATGAACAACCTGACTCCAAGTATGTTGGACACAGTCTTTAAATTCCAATGCCTAACTCCACATATTATAGTATTTAAAAGCCCTCCTAGTTTTCTCCTTATCAAACTGAGCTTGAACAACACAAGGAATATGGTCAAAAACCCCTTCAGAATAAAAATGAGCATAAGCAAGGGAATTATCTTTCAACCAATCATCATTCACCAACATTCTATCAAGCCTACTAAAAACCCTTGAGGCAGGCTCCTGCTTATTTGTCCAAGTATAGTAAGAGCCAATGGCAGAACAATCAGACACCCCACACTCATTGACACGCTACTGAAAATCATCCATTTCCTCAAAAGTAGATTGACCACCCAATCTTTCAGAAGGGACCAGAACAGTATTAAAGTCTCCACAAATGACCCAAGGACCCTTAAAACTTCTATTAAGAGCACTAAGTTTAGCCCAAAGTTATTTCCTCTCATGCACATCATTAAAAGCATAAATCATGGTAACATAGAACTTATAATTAGTGCTTAAATCCTCAGCCTCCATGTGAATAAACTGAGCTCCATAATCTAAAAAGTTAACACTATACATAGAGGGATTCCAAAGCACCCAAATACGCCCTCCCTTATGATAAGCAGTATTAGTATAGAGATTCCAATTTGCACAGATATTCATTCTGATACTATTTAGAGACAAAGGTTTAACCTTTGTCTCAAGGAGACCAAATAATCCAACCTTATGATGATGAAGAAACCACTTAATAGTATTTTGTTTAGTTGGACTATTTAATCCCCTAATATTCCAAAAACCAAAATTATGCATTACCTCCAGGAGGAGGTAACACACTACCAGTTACACCAATTCCAGCTTTAGGAGTCATATTATTCAAAGACTCTAAAAGGTTAGAATTACCCAACTTTCCAGAGCTCTGACCACGGTCCATCAACTCCTGCCTACTAAATCTTATAATTCTCTTAGCAGGTGTATTCACTATATGATATTTCCCATTTCTAGCCCAAGACACTTGAAATTGATTGGGTTTTAATCTACATAATTGTTATTATGTACCCACTTTGTCTAAAACTTTATTTCCATTTCTATGTGAGACATGAAAGGATTTTTATTTTGCCATCAAAGACAATTGTTGTATTTTGTTGAAAATAGACATGACTGTGAGCCATGTCACTTATCTTTATGATATACATGTTTTAGGCACTTCCAACTCAAGCAATGATATCTACATAATACGATCTAAAAGACTCATAACTAGTAATCCAAATGATTTGTACATTTTACTTTTTCAATTAGGTTACATAAATGAGAAACGCATTTAAAGGCTAGTGTCGACTAGATTTATTGAACCATTTGATTATTCAATCATATGGACTATGCGAATCTTGTCTCCTTTGCAATATAATTCGTACTCCCTTTAGTGGTAAAGGAACACGAGCAAGTGATTTATTAAGACTAATACATGCCGGTGTATGTGGTCATATGAGCATCACTGCAAGGAGAAGTTATGACTACTGTTGGAGTTAGTGTCCTCCACAATAGTGCGTTTACATAATAAATCTCATTAAAGGAATATCATCAGATATTTAATTATTTGATCCTCGTCAGTTGATTAACGTAAATCGATAACGGTTGGCTGACTAGAGTTTGACGTTATTATCATGAGACGGCGGTGATCAACTGACCCTTTTCGGTCACACCTAAAGGAACGAACCCCAATTGACAATTAATTAATTGTATGAGATACAATTTATTTAGTCCCTTGATTTATAGACTAAAAGGTTAGTCGATTATTTTTAAAGAGATTTCGAGTTGCGAACACGAGGCACGGCAGTTATTATTTAATTATGCGATAATTAAATAATAAATTTTGGGAGACGGGTTTTAGTTAATTAATTGTTAATTCTCTAAAATTGTACTAATTGATTAATATGATTAATATTAGTACGTAAATAATATGTGTAGCGGTACACGTATATTTACGGAGTGAATTGAACGAATTAATTATGGAAGTATTTAAACATGAAACGATGTTTAAATAAAAATTACACGTATTTGTGCGACAAATATAAGAACCGATATGGACCCGTAAATGGGCAATTGGACTGTGTAAAATAGAGTGTTGAGGATGATTAGGAACATAATCATTTCACCTTACTTTATATTCTTCCATAAGTTATCTTTTGTCATAAAAGATTGGACAAAAATTGCAACAAGTCCATTCCTACAGTCCACCCACTCCACCGGTTTTTCCCCCTCCATATAGACCAATTTTTGTTCAATTTTTGGATGCTTGCTCACTTCATTTTGCATGTGAACAAAATTTGTCTATCATATCTCTAAAATTATTATACATCCTTTACTAAGTTGTTAGTAAACTAAAATAAATAATTACTAAGAGTGTTAGTAATATTTACATATTATCAAGGGAATAATTCTAATAAGTTACTAGTAAATACTTGTTAGATTAATTGGGTTGAGTTCTTGGGTGCATATTGTTAGCAGATCTTCTCTTTGAAGATTTGTTAGGAGGATCATACTTTTGTTATAAGCTCAAGAACAATCAAGGTAGGAGATCTTGATTGTGCCCATATTACCATAAAATCTATGTAAGGAAATTGTTTTTCCTTAACTTTCATTTTTATGCTTTTATATTTGCATGCATGTTATATAGATCACCAAAATGATAAATTATGAGATAATTTAATTTTTATTAGAGAGTCTAATATGAATCTATGATCTTTCAAGTAGTATCAGAGCTTAGCCTTGTAATTTGCATGTTGATTTTAAGCATATTAATAAATTATGAGATAATTTATAAAAACTAAAAAAATGTGTTAGAAGAGGTTTTAGCACGAAATTTTTGGGGCATGCATACCTACTGATCTCAAAAGATTTGTGGTTAAGTTTGGTGATTTATGAAGTTATTTTGCTATTTTTAATGATTTTTGGTAGAAAACCGAGTCAAAATGCCGTATTTTAGCTATAAATTGACTAAAAATAGTTAAAAGTTTATTCGGGCCATGGAAGTTTTATGGTGTTTCATGCATGTTTTCTACTGATTGTATGCAAAAGTTTGAAGGTTGGTTTGAATTTTTGCATGTTTATTGATTTTATGAGATAAAAGTCGATAAAAGTGAAATAAATTAATCATAATTTCGAAACAATTGATTCTGCCCTTGATAAATTTATGTACATTTGAAAATATTATTTAAATGTTAAAATTGAATTTTAAAATGTATTTTCACCTTGTTTTGATGTTTATTGGTTTTAGTGGTTAAAAACCGATAAATATCGATCTTTTTCTTCATAAATTTTATCCGATTTTCTGGGGCAATTTTTCTGACTTTTGGTGTTCTTGGGAGCGTTCCAGAATACACAAAATTTTGTTTCAATTTTTTGGGTAATTTTTCAATTATTTTGGATTTTTACTTAAAATTATGATTTTACCGATTAAATTAGCAAAATATCACCTAATCAAACTAATTATTCATCATGAAATTAGTGAGGACTAATTTTGAGGTTCAAAACAGTTTGGACAATTAGTTTGGACTTTAATGAGATTTAAGAGTTGATTATTGATTTTTACATGTTAAAAATCGATTAAATCCACAAAAACCGAGATGGATACCAACGATTGATAGATAGAGCGATTCTGGCATCATTTTACAGCATTTTAAGCATATTTTTTTAAGTTGAATGAATGATTGTCATTTATTTAAAGTATTTATCTTGTTGTACCTAGTATGACCTAGTTTATTTTAATCGTTATTACCCGAAATGAATGGGAATATCGATTTGTTTGTAACTAAATACGATTTCGTATCGTCGGTTTGTAATTAATTAATAGTTTTATTTATTTTATTAATTAATGTATAATAGGAATAGCTATGTAATTCAATTGTAATAGTTATTCTTACCGGCGTTTCCAAAAGACGGATTACATCGAGACGGAGTCTATTTTTTGGAAGGTGTTCCAAATCCCACAAGAAGGAGCCACTTTTGGAATGAAGAGGCAAGGGACCAAGGAGTTGGTTTCCGATATGTAATAGTCTAGTTTTTATTAACTAGGTGGCCATACTAGGATTTATTCATATGCTTACTTGTTTGCTTGTTTTTATTTTTCGCACATGCCAAAATCGCCATTCACATGCATTTTATTTTCGCAGTTGTTAATTCACGTCATTTACATTCACCAACTTAGTTCACTTATAGGGAATTTATGACTAAATTGACAAGATCTCTCACATAACTAAAATTGAGATTAGCCTTACCAATTAGTAACACCTATGAATCTCTTTTTCATTAGAGCCACGCTCGCCCAAGCGGGGTGTTCTCTTTTTACCTTGGGTAAGTAGGGTGGTAAACGGTTATCACACGCTAAAATTGTTTGGACTCAACGGGATATAAAACGGTCTTGTGTTCCGGGGCTAGTAGATGGATTTAAGGAAATTCGTCGACCAAGAGTTCCAGAGGTAGAATTAGTCAACGTGACTTACCGAATTTACACAATTATGGGATGTTTCGCCCAAGAGATGTTCATTTTTGTTTAATATTTGGGTCTTGGAATCATTTATATAATTTAGTGGGAGATCATTATATAAATTCTAAAACTTGTTAAACATGTTTTCACAAGTAATTTTATACAACAATGGATGTTAATTTTTCCTTTTTGTTGCAGCATTTTAATTCGCAATGGCAACTTCATCAACTCCATCGACTACTTCACTAGGCAAAGATTCATGGCTAAGGTCCGTAATGGAGAAATGTATCTTAAAAGATGACGGTATTAACTTTCTTGAATGGGAATCCAACATCAAAAGTGCCGCGTTGTCCGACAATATGCTCACTTACTTGACTGAAGCTCCTCCCATCGAGCCCGGTCAAAGGGCTTCATCGGCGGTGTGGACCGTCTATGATGACCATGTGAGGATGTCGAATGATATCATAAAAGTTGATATGGTCGATGTCCCCAAAGCTCAAGCTATCATGCATTTCTTTAAATGCGTACGAGATATTCACTCGTATGATCACTATGTTTTCACAAACACCTAAAGTCCGTCAATACGATGCGGCGGCACGCTTCTTTGAAGCTAAGCTTGAGAGGGGCCAAAAGGTTGGTCCCCATGTACTCAAAATGGTCGAATATTTCAACATCCTAGAGCGTCTAGGGTGTAACATTCCTAAGACTCTTGTGGTGGATCGAATCCTCCACTCACTTCCCACCAAGTTTGCCCACTTTAGGGTAAACTACAACATGAATGGCATGGATAAGAGTTATCATGAAATTCATGCACTCCTCACCCAAGCGGAGAGGGATATGGAAGCTAGTGGGAGTGACAAAGGGGATGTTTTAACCATGAAGTTAAAGAACATGTCCCTTGGAGTTAAGAAAGGAAAAGGGAAGGAAAAGTCCCAATTCAAGAAATCGTCAAAGAAACCCGACAAGGGAAAGGGGAAGGCCGTTGTGAATGGCAATCACAAGGCAAAAAGTGTCAAACTCTCCGAGGCCGAATGTTTCCATTGTAATGGGAAGGGGCATTATAGGAGGAGTTGTCCCAAATACTTGGAGGATCTCAAGGAAGGGCGTGTGACGCCTATTGGTATGATTTCCTCTCTCTATGTGATAGACGTTAATTATGCTTGCACTTCCAGTTGGGTACTTGAAACCGGATGTGGCTCTCACCTTTGTAATCATTTGCAGGGTTAAGGGACGTGCGAGCACTAGCAAAAGGTGATGTGGATCTCCGCATGGGCAATGGAGCTAGAGTAGCGGCCGTTTCCGTAGGGACCTATGTGCTCACTTTAGCTAGTGGTCTAGAGTTGTATTTAAATAAGTGTTATTTTGTACCAACTTTAACCATGAACATCATCTCCATTTCCTCGTTAGACACGGAAGGCTTTTGTTTTATGATTAAGGACAAGTGTTATACTTTTTCTTTAAATGATGTGGTTTATGGCAAGGCCATTTCAATTGGAGGCATTTATGTTTTAAATGATGTTAATGACGTTTATCATGTGGAAACTAAAAAGCTCAAAACGGGTGATCCAAACGAATCCTACCTTTGGCATTGTCGTTTAGGCCACATAAGTTTATGCGAGTCTTGCCTTCTAGGAAAGATGACTAGTGCACCTTTTGCGGGAAAAGGGACACGAGCTAGTGAGGTTTTGGCTCTCATACATACGGATGTGCGTGGACCATTAACCATCACCGCTAGAGGAGGTTTTCACTACTTCATTACTTTTACTGATGACTTAAGTAGATATGGGTATGTCTACTTAATGAAGAACAAGAGTGAAACTTTTGACAAGTTCAAAGAGTTTCAAAATGAAGTAGAGAACCAATTGGAGAAAAAGATTAAGACCCTACGGTCCGATCGTGGTGGTGAGTATCTAAATATTGAATTTGATTCACACCAAAAAGATTGTGGTATAGTATCACAATGGACTCCTCCTGGCACACCACAATTAAATGGTGTGGCCGAAAGGAGAAACCGAACTTTACTAGATATGGTTCGGTCTATGATGAGTCTAACTGAGCTTCTTAGTTCATTTTGGGGTTTTGCCCTCTTGTCTGCAACATTTTCACTAAATCGAAGCCCGACTAAAGCGGCCGATAAGACTCCATATGAGATATGGACAGGGAAAGTCCCTCATTTGTCATTCATGCGTATTTGGGGTTGTGAGGCGTACGTCAAGACTAAGTCTTACAATAAGCTTGCACCCAGGTCTGACAAATGTCTTTTTGTAGGATATCAAAGGGAAACACGTGGCTATTACTTCTACAATAAACACGAGAACAAAGTGTTTGTGGCTCGTGATGCTGTCTTTCTAGAAAAGCAGTTTATTTCTAGGAGACAGAGTGGGAGAAAATTTGAACTTGAAGAAGTTCGAGAGTCACAAACCGAGAATAAGGTAAAGGAGAACGTGGAGGATAGCATTCCCTCTTCCTCTGAAACGGTAATTATTCCTAGAAAGTCAAGTAGGATTTCTAATCCACCTGACCGCTACCTTGGTAACATCGAAGAGGATGGTGTTTTGTTACTTTTGGAAAGTGATGAACCCACTACCTACAAATAGGCCATGTCTAGTCCCGACTCTTCGCTTTGGCTAGAAGCCATGCGATCCGAAATGGATTCCATGTACGAGAACCAAGTATGGGACTTGGTGAATTTACCTGAGGGAGTGCGACCCCTTCAGTGTAAACGGGTATATAAAATTAAGCTCGGCGTGGATAAACATGTGGATGTTTACAAAGTTAGATTGGTGGCAAAAGGTTTCACCCAAGTTCATGGTTTACACTATGACGAAACCTTCGCTCCAGTCGCTATGCTTCGTTTCATTAGGATAATCTTAGCGGTTGCCGCATTTCACGATTATGAGATTTGGCAAATGGATGTCAAAACCTCCTTCTTGAATGGGATTCTAGAATAAGAGGTGTACATGATACAACCTGAAGGTTTTGTGGATACATCTAACCCTAAGAAGGTGTGTAAGCTCAAGAAGTCCATTTATGGTCTTAAGCAAGCATCTAGGAGTTCGAATCATCGCTTTGATCATGTTATTAAACAATACAGTTTCACTAGAAGTGTGGAAGAACCGTGTTTATACATGAAGTTTAGTGGGAGTAAGGTTGCATTCCTTGTCCTATATGTGGATGACATATTGCTCATCAGGAATGATGTTCCATCGCTCACCTCCGTTAAGGAGTGGCTAGGGACACACTTCCAAATGAAGGACTTGGGAGAGGCACAACGAATCTTGGGTATCCGGATCTATAGGGATAGGTCCAAGAGGATACTAGCATTGAGTCAAGAAGCTTATATTGACAAAGTTCTTGACCGATTCAATATGAAAGACTCCAAGAGAGGATTTCTACCTATGGGCCAAGGGATTACATTGAGCAAGTCATAGTCTCCCTCTACCCCTAAGGAGATTGAACACATGAAGACCGTCCCTTATGCTTCCGTTGTTGGGTCTATCATGTATTCTACGATTTGCACTTGTCCCGACGTTGCGTATGCCTTGAGCATGACAAGTCGTTATCAAGCCAAGCCTGGTGAGAGTCACTGGATAGCCGTAAAAAATATCCTTAAGTACTTGAGAAGGACTAAGGATTCGTTCTTAGTGTTTGGAGGAGAAACTGAGTTGCGTGTAAGAGGTTACACGGACGCAAGTTTCCAAACCGATCGGGATGATATGAAATCCCAATCCGGCTATGTGTTTATGCTAAATGGAGGAGCTGTTTGCTGGAAGAGCTTCAAGCAAAGCATTACCGCGAATTCTACAACAGAGGCTGAGTACCTTGCAGCGTCTGAGGCTGCGAAGGAAGCTGTTTGGATTAGGCAATCCATGGAGGGACTAAGAGTAGTCCATTCCGCCAAAGATCCGATCACTCTATATTGTGATAACAGTGGAGCTATTTTTCAAGCCAAAGAGTCGAAGTCTAGTAACAAATCTAGACACATTGAAAGGAAATACCATGTAATTAGAGATTATGTGGAAAGGAAGGAAATTGACATTTGTAAGGTTGGGACAGATGATAATATTGCTGATCCTTTAACCAAGCCTTTATCAAAGGCTAAGCATGATGGTCATGTCGTCGCAATGGGATTGAGACGAGTACCAGATTTTCTTTAGATTATGGATATGTAATAATTGGATAGTGTATCTCTTATTATATATATGATAATCACATTCATTGTTTTCGTATTCATTCTTATATGAATCTTATATTTAGTGTAACTAAATTTTAAATACTTTGTTTATCTGAATTAGTTGTGGAGACAATGTTGAACACTATTCAAGTGAATAAGATGAACATTGTATTTTGTCCCTGGTCACTAAATGAGGTGACGTCTCGGAGTGACAAGATAGTAAGTCGATTGATGGTTGTTCAACACCATAAGGTCATACGTGATGACTAGTCGATTACATAGGCAGAGTGTGTGACACTTTGCCGGACAGTGACCATTTAGAGAGTCCCTAAGTTCTATTATAGACGCTTGGTCGTGGCGGGGATCTCTAAGATGTTCTAATGAGTCGATTCTTTTGACTGGAGACTATTATCTGAGCAAGTGCAGTTTTCGAGTGACTTTGGTTTTTGTCCTAGGTCGTGCTGTGAAAGGAGGCCAAAAGGGCATTTACTAGGTCATGGTGATCTGTATTATGCAATAGGATAGATAGGGCATACAGGAATTGTCCACCCACGTTGGGTAAACTATATCTCAAGGCCACTCGAGGATTTAATGACTACAAATGCGTGGCCACGCTCAGAAGTAATCTGTGAGAGATTTTTCCGGTCAGGTAGTCACACTCCCGATTTAGAAAACAGCTCGCGATATGTTCATGTGCAAGTGCGACCTGAAAGACACCTTGCATTGAGTGGGAGATTAAAACGGACAAGAGAATTGGTAGCGCACACCTTGTGCCGGACAAGTGGGAGATTGTTGGAGTTAGTGTCCTCCACAATAGTGCGTTTACATAATAAATCTCATTAAAGGAATATCATCAGATATTTAATTATTTGATCCTCGTCAGTTGATTAACGTAAATCGATAACGGTTGGCTGACTAGAGTTTGACATTATTGTCGTGAGACGGCGGTGATCAACTGACCCCTTTCGGTCACACCTAAAGGAACGAACCCCAATTGACAACTAATTAATTGTAAGAGATACTATTTATTTAGTCCCTTGATTTTATAGACTAAAAGGTTAGTCGATTATTTTTAGAGAGATTTCGAGTTGTGAACTCGAGGCACGGCAGTTATTATTTAATTATGCGATAATTAAATAATAAATTTTGGGAAACGGGTTTTAGTTAATTAATTGTTAATTCACTAAAATTGTACTAATTGATTAATGTGATTAATATTAGTACGTAAATAATATGTGTAGCGGTACACGTATATTTACTGAGTGAATTGAACGAATTAATTATGGAAGTATTTAAACATGAAACGATGTTTAAATAAAAATTACACGTATTTGTGCGACAAATATAAGAACCGATATGGACCCGTAAATGGGCAATTGGACCGTGTAAAATAGAGTGTTGTGGATGATTAGGAACATAATCATTTCACCTTACTTTATATTCTTCCATAAGTTATCTTTTGTCATAAAAGATTGGACAAAAATTGCAACAAGTCCATTCCTACACTCCACCCACTCCACCGGTTTTCCCCCCTCCATATAGACCGATTTTTGTTCAATTTTTGCATGCTTGCTCACTTCATTTTGCATGTGAACAAAATTTGTCTATCATCTCTCTAAAATTATTATACATCCTTTACTAAGTTGTTAGTAAACTAAAATAAATAATTACTAAGAGTGTTAGTAATATTTACATATTATCACGGGAATAATTCTAATAAGTTACTAGTAAATACTTGTTAGATTAATTGGGTTGAGTTCTTGGGTGCATATTGTTAGGAGATCTTCTCTTTGAAGATTTGTTAGGAGGATCATCCTTTTGTTATAAAATCAAGAACAATCACGGTAGGAGATCTTGATTGTGCCCATAATACCATAAAATCTATGTAAGGAAATTGTTTTTCCTTAACTTTCATTTTTATGCTTTTATATTTGCATGCATGTTACATAGATCACCAAAATGATAAACTATGAGATAATTTGATTTTTATTATAAAGTCTAATATGGATCTATGATCTTTCAACTACTTCGTCACTTTTACCAATGATTTAAGTAGATAAGGGTATATTTACTTAATCAAATATAAAGTGAAGCATTTGAGAAATTTAAAGAATTTCTAAATGATGTAGAGAACCAATTGAACAAAGTACTAAAGTATTACGATTCGATCGTAGTGGCAAAGATCTAATTAATGAATTTGATTTATTAAAATATGGATTATGACCTAGTGTCACTACCCATAAGATCAAACTAATATGAGTCAGTTTGAGTTGTTGAACTCACTGTTGGGGATTTTTTATTAGTCTGGAGGGTCAACCTGGAGATACCTAAAATAGAGAGTCTATTTAACAAATGACATGGATAAGACTCGCATATGACGTGATTCAAACTGCCATAAAAGAGCCGGTCTTTTAGGTGCTAACATGTCAATCTAGACAAACTACTATTACTCCACCATATATGTTTGTGACTCACAAAGCTATCTCTTAAGAAGATAGAAGTATTTCTAAGAGATAGAGTGGGAGTAGATTGGATCGTCACAAACATGTCTTATAGTTAATGTGTTACTTTGTGAAAGTAATGAAACTATAATCTATAAAGATAGAGTGGGAGTATAGTTCAGTGAGAGTATAGCACACATGTATTATTGTTAAAATATTGCTTTGCGAAAGTAATGGTATTGTCCTAAATCGACTTTGTTACATACGAGCCATAGCATTACAATCCAAAGATTGTTACTCGAAGAGTAGATTTACTTAAAGGCGAAGGTCTCCTTAAAGTGAATAGAGCTTTAGAGTAAACAAGAGCATAGATTGACATGAAGATGTTGATCAAAATAAATTATGTTAGGAATTGCTGCATTTCATTTGATAATGAATGGCAAATGAAATTTATATTCGCATTTCTAAAATGGGAATTTAGAGAAGGAAGTGTTTGAAACACAAAACCTTAGATGAAGATCTAAGAATCCTAACATATTATGCGTAGCTATCTTAAGTGATCACAAGATGGTCTTAAGCTAGCATTAAAGGATTATACTTTTCGTTCATGTGATAATAGTGAATGGTTTCATTCACATGATTGAAGAATCATGATTATACATGAAGTTAAGTGGGAGCTAGAATTGTTTCTCCATGTCTTATATGTTGATAACATATTAATTATTGAGAATAATGTACTAATGCTCTCTTCTGTCAAGAGTGATTGGGAGACTAGGAAAGGGTACGATATATTCTAAGATTTCTGAATCTGTGTGAGAGAATATTGGCATGGAGTTAAGAGTCTTATGATGATAAGATCTTTCGTATCTGTTGTACATCAACAAGGTTGAATAGGTTATTCATGATGATGAAAGTGGAATTACTATGATGGAGTCATAGTCGTTTACTGAACCTATTAAGTTTCGCCATTAGAATGATCATGTATGCCAACAGACACACATGCCATGATGTGATATATGCCTAGGGCATGATGAGTCAATAACAAGATAATTCCCATGATATGGCTTGTGAAAGCCTTAAAGAACAATTGAAAACTTGTTCATATGTTTGGATGATAAACTAAGTTAGGTGTTGAAGGGTTGCACAAACTTTAGTTTCCAAACATAAAAGGATTTGTTGAAATCCTAGGATGTCTTATTGACTAAGGAGTAAGAAACTAGAAAAGTGTTTTAGTTTCGTGCATTGCAAATTCTACAATAGAAATCTAAGTAAATTGTGATAAGTGGGTCAAGATATGGATTAAGGGTGAATCCCTCTACAAATGACTTTATCACAAGTTATGCGATAACAGTGGGAGTATCGTTCAAGTTAAAGAGCCCAAGTCTGGTAAGAAGACTAGACAAATACTTAGAGATAAATTCAAGTTATTTGAAATAACATTGAGTAGGAGGAAATAGCAATTGACAAAGTTGGAATATATGGATATAGGGTATATCCACTTGCCAAGCTTTTATTGCATTTTTACTAGTGTTAATGGTACACTAAAGATTATAAGATATGAAGTAGTAATAGTGTATTGACTATTCATATGTGATAATCTCATTTATCGTTTGAGTTTCATTAAACTCACCCGTTACCTTGTCGTATCCAAATGGGTTATAGAGACAAATTGAACCCCATTAAAGTGAACTGGATTGACATGGTATTTGCCCCTAGTTACTTATATGAGGTGACGTCTCGAAGTGACTAGAGTGTGATGCGATTGATGGTAAGTTCAAGTGTCATAGAGTCATATGGGATGACTAGTCGATCACATAGGCAGACTGTATGGGACACTCTGTCGGGCAGTGACCGCTTATAGAGTTCTGGTAATTCATAAAGCCTGGTCGTGGCAAGAGCTACTATAGTATTCTTATGAGTCAATTCTTTTGACTAGAGACTGTTCGCCCAAGTTGGCACAAGTTTCTGATTAGCTTTGATTTATATTCTACGGCTGTCGTAAATGAAGTCAAACTTGGTATATTTTGGGTTATGATGAACTGTGGCTAGACGAAGGGAATAGTGCGATAGGAATTGTCCACCCCCTTGTCAAGGTTGTTTGAAATCTCAAGGCCACTCGAGGAGTAGTTAACTGGAAATGCGTGGCCATGCTCGGAAGGTATCTATGATAGATAACTTCGGTCATACAGTTACTCTCAAGATCGAGGAAACCACTCAAGATATGATCAAGTGCAAGTAAGACCTGCAAGACACCTTGCATTGAGTGGGAGATTGTAATAGGACAAGAGAATTGGTGACGCACACTTGTCTCGGACAAGTGGGAGATTGTTGGAAAATGTGTCCTCAATAATAGTGCGGTCACATGATTTAATATCATAATTAAATCTCATAATAAGAATACGTAAGGGATGATTCATTTATATAGTCAACTGATCAACATTAATCGGTAACGATTGGCTTGCTAGAGTTTGACGTTACTGTCGTGGGACGGTGGTGGTCAGTTGATCCCTTAACATCATACCTAAAGGATGATGCCCTTATCTGTAAAGTTAATTAATTGTATGACGATACAAGTTAATCAATTCCTTAAAATTGAACAATTCATTTGTGAGAGAGAATATTGATATCTTATTGTAATGGGATTAAATAAGATTTGTTTTAGTAATTAAAATTCTTTATTACTAAAACTCTTTATTATTATTACATTGTTGTTAGAGAGAATGAATCTTAGAGAGAGAAAATCCTCTCTAGGAAATTAGGGTTTCAGTTGCAAATGGCAAAGAAACTTAAATCTAAATCTTCTCTTAACAAAAGAAAAATTATATCTAAAGCTAAATTACGTTTGTCCTTCTCTAACATGGAAAATTTAAGGCTCGATAATGATGTTACTGTAGAACCAACTGAGGTAGAGGAATCCAGTTCTGTTGTAGCTGCGATTCCGCCATCTGCTGACGCGAGAACCACTAGATCGGTCGGCGAGATTGTGGGGATCCCAGTCATCAACTTGGATACTGTCGTTGAGGATGATGTTGATTCAATTGTTGAAGAGAATCCTGGTGAAGAAACTGAGACTGAGGAAAACCCTATCCCAGATGAAGCCGGTTGGACTCGAGTAACTGGTAAGAAACGCTCTCAATCACCTGTTTCATCTTCACAAGAGATTCTTCAGATAACTGCTGAGGAAGTGCAACCTGAAATTGAATATTGGTCGACTGCAGTTGTTTGTTATGTATTAGGGGGTAACCCACCATGGGCACGACTGTCAGGGTTTATTACCAATTTATGGGGCAAATATAAATTTGATAAAGTTTCTTTTCCGCCCAATGGAGCGTTCCTGGTTCATTTCCCTACTTTGGAGTGTCGTAATTTGGTTCTCAAACAAGGATTCCCTATGTTTGAAAATAAGCCCTTGGTGGTTAAACCCTGGACTGATACCACTTCCATGGCTAAAGAACGTGTCAAATCTGTACCTGTGTGGATACGTTTATGTGGTCTAGGTTTGAAATTCTGGGGGGAGAAAACTCTGGAAAAACTTGCTACCTTGGTGGGAAAGTATATGCGTGCTGATAGTGCTACAATGGACAAAACCAGACTTGGGTATGCAAGAATCATGGTGGAAGTAGAGGTGGGTCAAGAATTCCCTGATAAGATATACTTTAAGGATGAAAAAGGCAGCATTGTTTGTGTGTGTGTCGAATATGAATGGAAACCTGTGGTATGTGGCTCCTGTAAGGGCATTGGTCACACGAAGGATGTATGCAAGAAGCCAACTGCTGCTCCTCGCATAATTCAGGTATGGAGACCAGTGGTTAAGCCTATTGTGACCCAGCCATAGACTACTACTTTGACCAAACCAGAGGGGGAGATACCATCCACTCCTTTGTTTGGAGGGGTAACCTTTCATAACTCTGATCACCTTCCTGTGGTAACAAGTCCTATTATTCAAAGAGCGAGGCAAGAACATGCTCCTGTGTCTCATCTAAGACCTGGCACTTCCTATAAAGCAGCTTTTTCTCCTACTAAGGACACTGCTAGTACTAATGAGACAAGGGTAGTACAAGAGCAAGAGGAAGGGGAGAGTAGTACTCAAATTACTTGTGATAATGGATAGACTGGGATTTTGAAATGTTAGGGGTATGAACAACCCAAATAAACAATTAGATATTAAGTATTTTCTTTTTCAAAATAAAATTGGTTTATTTGGATTAGTGGAGACGAAAATAAAGGAGCAGGATTTTGTGGTTGTGCTCAATAATTCAGCAGTTCAGTGGAAAGGTATCAACAATAATGTACATCATCCTGGTGGCAGAGTTTGGATTATTTGGCTTCCTCAAGTTTTTAATGTTCAGCTCCTTAATGATAGTGATCAGCACATCACTGTTGAAGTGTCTGATCTTACTTCAGGTGATAGTTTCTGGTATACTGTAGTGTATGGATCTAATTATGATAGTGAGAGACTCAATCTCTAGGAGAAGCTTAACCAGAATAAGGATCAATGTGCCAAACCTTAGTGCATATGTGGGGATTTCAACTCAGTTTTGGATTACAATGAAAGGCTGGGTAGAGTAGTTACTTGGAATAAAATAAGAGACTTCAGGCAGTGTGTTGAGTATTGTGAGGTTACTGACATTGTAGCTCATGGATCTTCCTTCACTTGGAACAATAAACAGGACCCTTCTACTCGTGTTTTTTCAAGGATTGACAGGTGTTTAATTAATATTGATTGGCTCCAGAGATTCCCTGATAGCTCAGCTTTCTTCATGAATGAAGGAACCTTTGACCATTGTCCTTGCATTTGCTATAGAAGGGATGAGGCTACTACCAGAAAGAGTTCATTTAAATACTTTAATATGTGGAGCTTAGATTCCAATTTTAAAGCAGTGGTGGCTACTGAATGGAATAAGACTGTTTTTGGGGTAAAGATGTACCAAGTTGTTACTAAACTGAAGAATCTGAAGAAGCCTTTGAAGGAGTTAAATAAGAACAAATTTTCTGAGATTGAGAAGAGTGCTGAGGTTGCTAGAGTTATATTGGATAATTTGCAAACTGTAATGCATCTACACCCCCAGGATCAGTAGTTGCTAGCTGCTGAACAAGCAACTGCAGAGGAGTTCAAAATTTTAAATAAGGCTAGAACTAAATTCCTACAACAGAAAGCCAAGGTGGAGTGGATTCTGGAAGGAGATGAGAATACTAGGTTTTACCACAGTAGGATCAAAGCCAGACAAATTCATAACAAGGTAACTCAAATTGTTGATAAGGATGGGGTCACTCACCAGGATCCCTTGGGTATTGAGAATGCCTTCCTTTCTTATTATAATGATTTATTGGGATCAAGTAATCATACAATTCCTGTGCATAAACCTACTGTAAGAACGGGCAAGCTTATTACTGACCATCATGTCCAGCAGTTACTTAGACCAGTCTCTAACAGTGAAATCAGACAGTGTATTTTTTTCTATTCCAGCTGATAAAAGTCCTGGTCCAGATGGATACACTAGTCAGTTTTACAAAGACTCTTGGGATATTGTGGGTCAGGAGGTGTGTGATGCTGTGAAGGACTTTTTTCACTCTGGTCAGCTGTTGAAACAACTTAATACAACCAACATTACCCTAATTCCTAAAGGGAGTAATCCTAAAACTGTCTTTGAATTTCGGCCCATTGCCTGTTGCAACACTTTGTACAAGTGTATTGCAAAACTTCTTTGTAACAGGTTGGGAGATATTCTTCCTGATATTGTTAGTATTAATCAAGGGGGATTCATCAAAGGGAGAAACATTGTAGAAAATGTACTCATTTGCCAAGATATTGTTAGACTCTATAATAGACAGACAGCCTCTCCTAGATGCCTGGTTAAGATTGACCTTAAGAAAGCATATGATAGTGTGGAATGGGAATTTTTAGAGCAGATGTTGGGAGCCTTAAACCTTCCTGAACAGTTTACGAATTGGATAATGAAGTGTGTTACCACTCCTTCATTTTCTTTATCTCTAAATGGAAAGTCTTTTGGATTTTTCAAAGGCAAGAGAGGTCTTAGACAGGGGGATCCTTTGTCCCCTCTCTTGTTTACTCTCTGTATGGATTACTTGTCTCGAATTTTGGCTGTTGTGAGACAACAGGATGGCTTTAGATTCCATCCCCTCTGTGGTCATTTGAAACTTAACCACTTGTTATTTGCAGACGACCTTCTCATGTTTTCCAAAGGTAATGCAGTGTCCATCATGTGGATACTTAGAGCCTTTGCCACTTTCTCTTCTGCTTCTGGGCTTTTCCTTAACAAGGACAAGACTGAGATCTTTTTCAACGGGGTGAGAGCTGATACTGTCAATGAGATTCTGCAAATATCTGGGTTCAAGAAGGGTGCACTTCCTTTCAAATATTTAGGGGTACCTATATCCTCTAAGAAATTATCTAAGAATGAAGGAAGGAAATTGACAGACAAGATTACAGCAAGAATAAGAGCTTGGGGGGATAAACATCTTACCTACGCTGGAAGATTAACTTTGGTCACTTCTGTATTGCACACTCTGCACTCTTATTGGGCTACTATCTTCCTCATTCCCACTGGCATTATGAATAACATTGATAGAATTTGTAGAAATTACCTCTGGAGTGGGAAAGACTCTTATCTACGTGCCCCTGCTGTAGGCTGGGATCAGTGCTGTAAACCAAAGGCTGAAGGTGGGCTGGGCATTAAGAATTCCAAGATGTGGAACAAAGCTTTGTTGGGTAAGTATGCTTGGTGGGTTGCTGATAAGAAGGATCACCTCTGGATGCGTTGGATCAATCATGTGTATCTCAGAGGTGGTCATTGGACCAACTACTCTCCCCCCTCTGATTGTAGTTGGTCTTTGAAAAAAATAGCCCACATAATGTTGCTGTTTAGATCTGCTTATATAGATGATCAGTGGCTTGGTACCAGTGATGCATACACTATCAAAGCAGGATATGATTGGATTAGGACTCCAGGGAACACTGTTAATTGGTGGAAACTTTGTTGGAATTCTCTGAATGTTCCCAAGTCCTCTTTTATTTACTGGGCAGTTATGTTAGGCAGACTTCTTACTCGAGATAGGTTGGCTAAGATGGGTGGTCCTACATCTATGGAGTGTTACCTTTGTCAGGGTGCTGATGAATCCCATAGGCACCTGTTTTTTGAGTGTGAATTTAGCAGGAAATGCTCTGATCTCCTGCAGCAAAAGCTTACTATCAGACTGAATCCACGAACTCTGGTTGAGTGGAACAAAAGAGGTAGAAGACTTAGTATTCTGAGAAGGAGGATGGTATGTGCGTGTTATGTGATGTTGGTGTATTTGATATGGCAGGCTAGGAACAAAGCTCGTACAATGCTTACTGTCATTCATCCTAAAGTTATTGTTCAGCAAGCTATTCAAGCTGTCTCTATCAGATTCTGGGCTCGAAACAAAGCACCTATCAAAGAGGAGGATATTAGTTGGCTCAACAGTTTGCATTCTAGTTAATTTGAGCAACTGCTGTTTTTGTTGAAGCTATTTTTAGAGTGTTTGTTTGTAGTAGTTTTGATCTTGTAAATCTCTACACGGATGATGTATTCTTTTGTTGATATTAATATACTTAACCTTTCCCAAAAAAAAAAAAAATCTTTATTACTAAAATTGATTATTGTTTGTGAAACAATTGAGAAAAGAATGGATGGTTAATTATAATTACAAGATGTTGTGAATTATAATTAAATGACCCATTTTATTTATGTGATCAAGTATCACTAGTCAATTAGTTGTATGTAATTTAATTAATTTATTAAAATGATATTTATGTGATAAATATGCGTTAAATCAATTAATAACATGTAAAATACTACATGTGACATATTGTGTGACAAATGACAAATTGACAAAATAAAATGGTAGTCCATTTTATGTAAGTGGACCGAATTGGGGAAGTTAGTAGTGGATTGTGCTTATATTATTTTATATGATAAGATTTAAATAATAAGCCTACACTACACTAGCCTTACATGCCTAAGGTTTTGATAAGATCAAAAGCAAAAGTGAAGGACCATATATTGGTCCTCCTCCCTCCTAAAACCGGTACACCCTCCTCCACTTTAGAAGATTATTTTTCTCTACTTATTCTCTTTATGCTTGTCCATTCAAAAGACATGCAAAGCCTTCCTCTCTCACATAATCTTGTTCATCTTTCTCTAAAAACTTGAGAAATGATGATCCAAATTGTTCAAAGAAATTACTAATATTATTAGTGTAATATATGAGTATTAGTAATCCATTTTAAGGTAGACTACTAAACAAATATCTAGCAAATATTATTTTGTAGAGATAAGGGATAATCTTGGGTGCAATCAAGAGGAGTGGCTTATATACTTGGAGTCTTTAAAGGATCATCCTAATACTCATCATAGCTCAAGAACAAGTGAAGGTAGGAGACCTTGCTTGTGCCCATAAAACCAAAATTAACAATGTAAGGGACATTGTTTTCTTATAAATCTCTTATTTTGTTATGCATGCACTAGATCTAAAGAACAAATATTTAAGAAGTTAATTAGTTCACTATTAGAGGAGTCTAATAAGAGGTAAATAAACCTAACATATTATGGTCTTCCGTATGAGCGGAAGAGTTGATGATGGATGGGAACGCATATGGAAACATATATGTGATGATGTGGTGGATTTGACGCGGTATATGCGTTGTATGATGTCCGAAAACGGAAATGTTGATCATGGTTTAGTCACATTACGAGTAATTTTTGTATTAATTGATTATTTCATGGAGTCCGCATATTCGTGATTGATGTGCATACATGTTAGTATATGAGATTTGATGTAACATAGATACATAGTAATAATCGAGTTATACCCCTCGATAGATAAGTATATAATCAACATGAGTTGGGAGTTAATTATAGGATTATAGATTGGTACCGTGGATTTAACCTGACACTTGACCTTTGGGAGGCTCGTTGAGTAGGGTTATATCAATGGCATTAGGACCATATATGATTTATTTATGGATTTGCAATACGTAGGAGAAAGTATTGAACCTCGAACATAGGCATTTGTGGAACTTAGGAATGAGTGTATGAGATCGTATTTTGAGATTTATCTCTTTTAAGGTGAGTGAATGTAACAATTCGGAAGTTTAGGAAAAAGGAAGCACGGAATATGAGGAAGAAGTGGGAGTTGAACACCGAACTTTGGGAAGGGAGTACACATGAGATTTGAGGGAATAGTCGGAAAGGGAAGAGTGAGTTGAAACTTCGGGGATGATAAGTGCATATTTTATACATTTTCATCCCCTATATTAGCTCCATTTTATATGTCATTTAGCACTTATCATAGTGTTTTGAGCTAATATTTGTTATTCTAGTGCATTTATTTGTCTCCACATGTTTTGTAGGATACTTGAGCTTTTTGGAGCTAAAATACTACAAGATGACCCACTAGAGTACAATGGCTAAGCAAGACCCAATATTGGACTAGCATTGAGTGTTTGCATGGGTTTTTCATGAAGAAGTTGATGGACTAATGTGTGCAATGCAATTGTGTCAACAAACCAAAGTCAAGCCCAATTCAAAGTCCAAGTCAAAGTGGAAGAAAATAGGATTCCAAGCTATCTAGGATGCCAAGGGATTAGTGATTAACGGGGTGATTAATCGCTCAATTAATCACCCACTTAGGATTCTCCAAACAATTAAGAGGAGATTTAATGGAAACGGGCTGGAAACACACGACCCCGATCGGGGCCGCCAACCCCGATCGGGGTTGCATGTCCCTAGCTCGTTTACGTTTCACTCCCCTCCCCTATATAAAGGGGAGGTATTTCAAGGTTTAGGATATCCAATTTTTACGTCTTTCATACACTTTACAATAGACTTAAGCATAATTTCTCTCATTAGTTTTCATAATTAGTTTCAATATTGCCAAGCTTGTAGTTGTTAAACATTTGGTTCAAAGTTAATTCAAGCACTTGGTTCTCTTTGCAATTCAAGTTCTAGTTCTTATTTCGGTAATTCTTACTCTTGTTTATTTAGTTTACATTTCTATTTACATTTTCATAACTACATCGCTAGCACTTCATTTCTACCACTTAGTTTAATCTCACATTACATGTTATATCGTTTAGTTTATATAATTGATACAATCATGTTTAGCATTTCTTACAACAAGTTTTATAGTTTACATTGCATTATGAGTAGCTAAATTTCCCTGGTCTAAGGGCTAGAGAGCCATGCAAAATCAAGTATATAACATGTTAAAATAGGTTGATAATAATATTGTTCAAATTTCTTCTATCACATGTTTGCACTATAATGTTTAATCTTTGTTTAAGGCCTTATTCAATTGATTAAGTTTGTTCATTCATTTTAAATTCGAGAGGCACAGAATTGAATTATATTAAGCATGTGTAGTAGGACAACCTAGTCATGGACGAGAGTTTCTCTAGGACCCGGTCTATGGTTGACACTAATGCCGTAAGGTGGGTGTCTCTAAGCCTAAGCAATTGACAATGTTTTTAATAACGAGTTTGATATAGTTATATACTTACCTTTGCATGTGTGACCCGACCCCCTTTAGACTCCTTTTTATTATATAATTTACATTACAATTTTTGTTAATCCTCAAACAACCAAACAAACCCAAAACTAAATCGATCTTGATAGAAATATTCCCATATCATTTCACAACGTAATTCCCATTTCCTTGTGTTCGACCCCTATTGCTACATTCATTTGTTATTTAGGGTAATTATCTTTGCATAGGTATACGACAAGCCTATCAAATTTTGGCGCCACTGCCGGGGAAACGGTTTTATTGCGTTTTGAATTGTCGATTTTTATCTTGTTTTCTTTTGTCTTGAGGAACACTTGTTCCTTGAGACCGTTACTTATCATTTTCCTAGAAATTGTTGTCTTATGCCCAGGTCCTCTCGTAGTGGAGAATTGCTTTCACCGGATTCCGATCCCCAGAAAACCTTTAGGAGAAGACGATATTTTTGGAAGGAAGTGAAAGAGGCCTCTTCTCCCGTACAAGTTGAAAGTGCTAGAAAGTCTTGCTTAGACGACCTAGAAGCCCTTGAAGAGGAGGAGGTTTCAAGTTCATCATCTCCACCACCGCCACCATCTACTACTAAAAAGATGGTGAAACTTTCCGATCACTCAAAGCCCACCGCGGCCATGCTTCCGGCCGGTATCACAACTACTAAAATTACCGCGCCGGAATTCGAGATCAAACCGGCTTTCATTAGCCTTGTGGAGAGGAATCAATTTGGGGGAAGTCCTTTGGAGGATCCCAATTTGCATGTGTAAAATTTCTGTGATTATTGCTCTATGATCCGACAAACGGGCGTCACTCAAGCCCAAATAAGGGAAATACTTTTCCCTTTCTCTTTAAAGGACAAGGTCAAGCTTTGAATCAATAGCCTTGACCGCACCGCCATGGGAATCACCAATTGGGAGACATTGGCTCTTGCTTTCTATCAAAAGTTTTTTCCACCGGAGAAAACTCAAAGTTTGAGGAGCCAAATCACCGGATTCCGTCAACAAGCTCTTGAGAGCTTATATGAGGTGATGTGACTCATTTTAGAGCATTTTTAGTCCCCGAATTAGCCTCGTTCCTATGCTTTTTAGTGCATAATTGGGCCATTTACTATCTTTAGTCTTTTGTTTTGCATATTCTTTGAGGTTTTGATCCCTTGGTAGGAAAGGAGTAAGAACCTTGCATTTTCATGGCAAAATGGAGCTAAATTGATCGAATCTAATGACCAAGCATCAAAGGGAAGACAATGCTAGAAGGCCTATGTCATTAATGAAGTAAATGGGCAATGATGAAAAGATCCTTGCATCTCCAACAAGATCCTTGAGGATTGTTGGAGAAAGAAAAGAAAAGAAGCTGCTGAACTACAATTCGAGCGTCGCAGTGCACGGGACGAGCGTCCTGGCCTGCCACAATCCGAGCGTCTCATGGTCAAGACGCTCGTCCTGGTCCCTAACAATCCGAGTGTCGCCCTCCCCAATCCGCTCGGATTCCTCTCCAGTGCAGACCGTCCCTCAGCCAAGCCGCTCGGGATGAGCATATTCCAAGAAGACTAGCAAAGCGGAGATGAGCATCTCCTTCGAGAGGAGCACTTCCTCAACTTTTCTTAAGGGTCTTAATCGTCATTTAAGCCCTTAGTAACCCTAATTTATGTACCTAATCCTTAGTATAAATACCCCATTGTACTAATTAGATTAGGATGCTCTTTTTATGTTCTTCTAATCCAATTTTAATCTCATCTTAATCTTGTAATCAACTCTTAATTAAGCATTAATACAAATCTCATTTCCTTAATTTCTCTATTGTTCATCATTTATTTTGGGTAATTGAAGATTATTTGGGGTTTATTTTGGAGGATTGACAACCTTCCATCAATCATCAAGTACTTCTATTATTCTTTGCTTATTATTTTGGAATCATCATTACGTACAATTCTCTTAATCCCTTTTTAATTATTGTTAATCATCTTCATTTATTCATCATGTTTTGTCTTGCTAGTATGATTGACAACCTTGTTAGCATGTTAAACATGATAATGAGTGAGTAGTCATCTTAACTAGGGTTAATGGGGAATTAGGGGAAACCAACATGGGGATTGATTCATGCTTAATCTAATATGCTTTCATAATTAATTTGCTTGCTTGTTGTGATTTCAACTTATGCACATGTTATGTTTGATGAAATGCGAGCCTATGAATCCTTGCATTTTTTACCCATCACTTATCTTTTCAATGAGACTTGTAAGACATAAACCAACTCGTGTCTCATTAGACCATGTATATAGTTGGATAGGGAGGATTAAGTCGACTTGTAGGTGTTGTACAATCTAATCGATTTGGCTCCGGGACCCAAACCTTCCTAGGGATTGTAAGATATACACTAACTCGATCCCATCACAACAATAAATGCTTGCATCTAGTTGAAAACATGTTTGTATGATCAAATCCCATGAATCTCCTATGAACCCATGACACCCTAGTGAATGATCATAGATCCATATTAGACTCTCTAATAAAAATTTAATTATCTCATAATTTATCATTTTAGTGATCTATGTAACATACATGCAAATTTAAAAGCATAAAAATGAAAGTTAAGGGAAAATAATTTCCTTACATAGATTTTATGGTAATATGGGCACAAACTAGATCACCTATCTAGTTTGTTCTTGAGCTAAAAAGAAATGGATGATCCTCCTTGAAAAACCTTCAAAAAGAAAGTCTCCTCCAAGTTGCACCCAAGAACAAATCACCCAAAATAATCTTATAATATTAATTAGATACTTGTAAAATTAGCCCTTTGATAATATTTGTAATATTACTAACACTCTTAGTAATAATATTTTGATTACTAATTTCTTAGTAAATGTTGTATAATAATTGTAGAGAGAGGAAGACCAAGAAAGATATCACATGCAAAATGTACAATTGAAGTTTTCAAAAAATGAACAAAACTTGGTCTATATGGGAAGGGGTGGCCGGGTAGGTGAGAGGGTGATTGGAGTGTTATTTTATCTTATTTTTGTCAATCTTATATCACATGCAAAAAAAGATTATAAGATAACTTATGGAAGTATCACAAGTAAAGTGAAATTATTGTGTTTATAATCATCCACTACACTCCATTTACACGGTCCAATGTCCCATTTACGGGTCCATTTTGGTTCTTATATTTGTCGCACAAATACGTGTAAATTTTATTTAAACATCGTTTCATGTTTAAATGCTTCCAATTAATTTCGTCCAAATCACTCCGTAAATATACGTGTACCGTTATACATATTATTTACGTACTAATATTAATCATATTAATCAATTAGTACAATTTTAGTGAATTAACAATTAATTAACTAAAACCCATCGCCCATAATTTATTATTCAATTATCGCATAATTAAATAATAACTGTCGTGTCTCGAGTTCGCAACTCGAAATCTCTCTAAAATAATCGACTAACCTCTTAGTCTATAAATCAAGGGACTAAATAAATTGTATCTCATACAATTAATTAGTTATCAATTGGGGTCCGTTCCTATAGGTGTGACCGAAAGAGGTCAGTTGATCACCACCGTCTCACGACAATAACGTCAAACTCTAGTCAGCCAACCGTTATCGATTTACGTTAATCAACTGACGAGGATGAAATAATTAAATATCTGATTATATTCCCTTAATAAGATTTATTATGTAAACGCACTATTGTGGAGGACACTAACTCCAACACCTAGTGCTTTTAATCAATTGTTTACATCTCATTTTAATCATCTTGCTTGTTTATTTACATTGTTATTTAGCTTAGTTGATCTCCTACCTCAACCCAAATTGTGACACCCTTAGACACGACCACTTGCAATCGAAAACCCTACATCAATACCCGTCCCTTGGGATCCGAACTTTACTTACCTCTTTACTAATAATAGAGTAGCTTGTGAAGTTATAAATATTGTTTTGGTCTAGGAACTCCTAACGACAAGTAATCGAAAACACGATAGTCCGACCAAAAATGGCGTCGTTGCCGGGGACTGTGTTAACTTAATTTGATTTTATTTGATTGTTCTTAGTTGTGTCTTTCTTTGCCTTGGGGAAGTAAAACACCTCGAGGTTTGTTCTAATTGTTTTTGAGTTGTTTGATATTTTGCATACCTAGAAGATCACAAGGTAACTTGTTACCCATTGATCACGAAATTGAAAGAACTTTGACCAACAATAGAAGACTTGCTAGAAATACTTTGAGAGGTATTGGCGAGGTTGTGGATATTCAACCAAATACTATTGAGTTCATCAATCCTTTTGCAAGAGAGGGAGAGGAGAACCCAACACAAAATCAACCACAAAATCAACCCACAATGCCTAAATTTTCATCACATTCCGTACCAACCGAGGAGAACCTACCAAATGGTACTCCCACACCACAACATTTGACCGGTAATTTCATTGCAATATCCGCATTTATCCAATTAGTCGAAAGAAGCCATTTTGGGGGGATGCCTAGTGAAGACTCTCATTCTCACATGGAGACTTTTTGTGACTATTGTGATGCGATTTCTCAAACCGGGGTGACTCAAGACCAAATTCGATGGGTCTTATTTCCTTTTTCTTTGATTGGTACAGCAAAACAATGGTTAAAGAGCCTTGATAAGGCTACTCTTGGTATTGACTCTTGGAAGAAATTGGCACTTGCTTTCTACAAAAAGTTCTATCCTCCGGAAAAGACTAACATGCTAAGAGCCCAAATCACGGGGTTCAAACAAAGGGACGAAGAATCTTTGTATGAAGCTTGGTAGCGATTCAAAGGAACTTGTCGCTCATGTCCTCATCACGGACTTAGCGAGTGGTTCTTGGTACAACAATTTTGGAATGGTCTTTATGAAGACTCCCAGAACATTCTCAAGATGGGATCAAATGGTATGTTCACCGAAGTTGACGATAATCAAACATGGAACAAGATTGAGGAAATGGCGGTCCATAACTCACAATATAGTAGACCTCGGAAGGCTACTAGAGGAGGAAAGCATGAAGTGGACTCTATTACTCAATTGGGTGCTCAACTTAGTGCTCATATTGATACCATCAACTTGAAGTTTGAGAAGGCTATGGCTAAACTCGAAGAAGCCTCCAAATCACCTAAGCAACATGTTAATGCCATGGTGGCATCTTCATCAATTCGAAGTGGAGTAGGTGAGAGTTGTGGAACTTTGGGACATGACCAAAATGAATGTAGGGGAACAAGTGAACAAGTGAATGCTTTCCGAGCATACAAGAGTGGTACCCCTTATTCCAACTATTACAATGAAAACATCAAATTCCATCCAAACCTCTCATACAAAAGCCAAAATGTTCAAAATCCTCAAACAACATACATCCCACCTCCAATGAGAAACCAAAATCAAAGACCCTTTTACAACCAAAACCAAGGTTACAAAAATCAAACTCCATACACTCAATCAAATAACCAAGGTTTTGATGTTAAAAAAGCGGTCCTCCAAATGCAAAAGAACCAACAAGAATTTTTCACTCAAATGCAAAAAGATAGTCAAGCAAAAGACATCACCATCAACAACATCCTAGCCCACACAAAAATGTTGGAAACCCAAATGACTCAATTAGCATCTTCTAGATCTCAAAGATAAAAGGGGCAATTACCACCTCAAAGTAATCCCCCAAGACATGAATCGGTGAGTGCCATCCACTTGAGGAGTGGTACAAGCTATGAAGGGCCAAAGAAGCAAGTTGAGGATGACATTGTGGAGACTAGTGATAAGGAAAGAGTTGTGCAAAACTCTAGGGAAGAAGAACCCACCATTCATGAAGTTTCAAAGAAGAATGAAGAAAAGGCCAAAGATAAGGAGCCTATTATGATTAGACTTCTATTCCCGAGTCGTCAATCTAAGCCTAAGTTTGATGATCAACTTGGAAAATTCATGGAGATTTTGAAGAACTTAGAAGTCTCGATTCCATTCACGGAATTGATCAATCATGTTCCGGCCTATACAAAGTATATGAAAGATATTCTTACAAAGAATAAATCCATCCGAAAGCTTGAGACTGTTGCTTTCACCAAAGTGAGTAGTGCTATTCTTCAAGGAAGTTCACCTCCAAAGCGCAAGGATAAGTTTCTCCATTCCATGCACTATTGGTGACACTACAATCAACAAAGCTTTATGTGACTTTGGGGCAAGTGTTAGTGTCATGCCATATTCAGTAAGCAAGAGGCTAGGAATGGGAGAGCTCAAGTGCACCAATATCACGCTTCAAATGGTGGATAGATCAACAAAGACACCTTTAGGGGTATGGGAAGATTTGCCCGTAAGAATTGGAAAATTCTTCATCCCGATGGATTTTGCTATTGTCGACATGGAGGAAGACTCCAACATTCCTATTATCTTAGGAAGACCATTCTTGCACACCGCGGGAGTGGTGATCAATGTGAAACATGGAGAGCTCACCCTTGAAGTGGGAGATGAAACCATCACTTTCAATCTTGACAAGACAATGAGAGCTCCACGATTACATAAGCCATGTTTTATGGTTGATCACTATAGCCGGCAAGATGATAGGAAGAAGTTGGCATTTCAATGAAAGAAGAAAGTGGTTGATGCTCCGTCCAAGGAGCAAGGAAATTGCAACAAAGAGAGCTTGAAAAGCTCACCCATGACAAGTGAAGAAGAGGGCCTCATTGGCCAAGATAAGAAAGAAGGAGAGTTGTCTTCATCAACTCATGACATTTTTAGGGAACAAGTAGACGAAGTATGCGGTATTTAGGATGATGAGTTTGAAGGGATATTCAATCCCTATATTGGTAATGCTATGACCCAAGACCACCATGAAGAACAACAAGTGCAAAGGTCAATTAAAGATCTTTATCATGACAATGAACAAGCTTTCGACTACTTTTTCAAGGTGTTGAGCAACATCAACAACACCTTGAACATGCCCCCTTGACATCTCATTAATGGATGAGAGTTTGGTGGAGTCCTCCCTAAACCACCACTTGTAAATATTATAACTCCCTAACTTGGATTTTAATTATTGTATTGCATTTTTGTCAATTTTGGATTTACATTTCTATGCCTTGATCAAGATTTTCATCATTTTGAGAGAAGTGAGGGAGGGACTTATGAGATTATTGATGTGTAGTGTTTTGCCTTAGTGTAGGGATAGCGATTGCCTAGGCTATCCAAGCCTTTGTAGTGCCCCCACAATAAAGACCACAAGAAATGAAGAGTGAATGACACGGGTTAAGAAGCACCTACGGATGGACCTGAATCCGTGTGGCAGAGGGACAATCCGAGCGACCCGACGAGGATACGCTCGTCCTAAAGAAAACCTGAGCGTCCAGGGTCAAAGACGCTCATCTTGTGAAGCTGGGAAAAACAACTTTTGGGTCTGACTGAGAATCCGAGCGTCCCACCAGAGAAGCCGCTCGTCTAAGCCAGGACGGTCGTCCCAGAGGAAATCCGCTCGTCTTTTCACTGGCAAATTTTGGGATTTCTCCCTGGAAAGGAATCTGAGCGTCTCCAACTTAGGATGCTCATCCCCTTAAAAAGTCGCTCGTCTTGCTGATAAGACGCTCGTCCGAGAGCGACTTTTTCCTGAACCAAATCTGCAGCAAAATCCGCTCGTCCCGACGCCTATCCGCTCGTCTCCCCCTCTGATTTTCAAATCCAACGGGTTTTAAAACCCAACTTTCCCAATTCTTTTCATTCATTCAAACACAAACACTAACCCCAAAACCCTCAAAACCCTCATCCTCTCCATCAACCAACATCAAATTTCTCAACCAAAATCACCCAAATCAAGTCCAAACTTCCTAAAAACTCAATTAAAACACTCCTTTGCCAACAACAAGTGATTAAAACACCAACATCTTCAAAGTTTGAGTCGATTTTTGGGATACAAGGCAACATTCAACTATCCTAAATCGATTTGGGTTTTATTGAAATTTGAAGAAATCAAGCTTATCTTTGGTGTTACTACATAAAGGAGCATGGCAAGAACAAAAGGTAGAACTAAGGCACCCCAAAAGAAGAACCTTTCTAAGAGACAACAAGCTCTTCAAGCTATTCAAGCATCAAGGGCATTGGTGGTACAAAATGCAAGGTTGGAAATCCAAGAGCAAAATCCTCCTATGGAAGCTACTACTTCTACTACTCCGGTTATTGAACAACTAGACGATTATTCGGAGGTAATTTTCACTTTCGACTCTCATAGGAAGAAATTTATTTCCTTTGCTAAGAAAACTATCTTGCCCACCAAGTTCATTTGTCAAGAGACTTTGTCGAAATTGGGTGTCCTAGAGCAAACAAAGACCTTTTTCGAGTCTATGGGATTGAGTACATTATTTGAAATGCAAGAATTGACCTACTGTTCCCTCATCTTAGAGTTTTTAAGCTCTTTGAAGGTCACCAAGGTGGAGACCCGAACAAATATTGAGTTTCAACTCGAGAATGTTGATAGATGTTTGTCTTATGGAGAGTTTGGTAAAATATTTGGCCTTAGTGATGACCCGACTTACACAAAGAAGCCTACCAAGTATGACCCCGCTCCATTATGGAAGGCTATTTCCGGAAAAGAATTCACATCTTACCATGATTGTCGTTCTCTTTTAGTCCATCATCCGGGCATAAGAGTATGGCATAAGGTTATTGGGCATACCTTGATAGCTAGGAAAGGTACAAATCATCTCACCGAACTTGACTTTATTCTTCTCGAGTCGACTTTGAACATTGGAAGAGAGTTCACCAAGAGGTAAAATGCTTTACGACTTTTGATTGAAAGGTGGCTCAATGTTGATTGTGGCAAAGAAGGCACGGCCTTTATTGTCAATGGAGGATTAGTGACTTATTTGGCTAAGCACTTTAACCGGGATTTCAACAAGGATGATACATATAAACCGGTAAAGGGAGGCCATATCATTAATTTGAACACCATGGTCTAAAAGTTCAAATGGGTCAAGAATGATACTCTTGATAACAAATTTGGGTGGTTGACAAATGATGCTAAATCCTTCACATTGCCTAGCAAGATTTGCCGTTTGAATGTTCATAGGCCGAATTAACTTCTCCCACTCTCCGAGGAAGCCGAATATATTATTCAACGCCAAGGGGAAGAAGTTGTCGAGCCCTCCTCCTCCATTATCACTCCACCTTACCCATTCACCTACAACGAATTTAAACCCGAAAATTCTAAGGCGGGAAACGACTACTTGACTCTATTGATGAAGGAAATGCATAAACAAGCTTATGAAGATAGAGTCAATGCTTACAAAGCACAATATCCGCCCCTCCTACATCTTGCTAGGCAAGGACTTCTCGATCCATCTTGTCCTTTGCCTAGTTGGGCGGATAAGGAGGTCTTCTTTCCTAGCACTTCTAGAGGTGGTAGATCGGGTGAAGAGGAGATGGTTGTTGATGAGAGTGGTGAGCAAGAAGGTTAAGAGGAAGAAGAGAATTAAGGTGAAGAAGAAGAAGAGAATGAAAAAGAAAATGAAGAAGAGGGAAGTGCAAGTGAGAGTGGTGATGACTCCACATCCATGGAGGTTGATGATGCCTCAAGTGAGGAGGTTTATGATGATGATGATGATGATGATGACGCCATGGGCGAAGATTGAGGACTATCAAACTCTTGGAAGGATCCTACATTCCTACACCTCCTTTATGGTTTGTCTACTTCTCTTGTTTTTCTTATAATTCTTTATCTTGATCATGATTTGTGGAGTCCTAGCATCATCTAGAGGACTCACACCTCTATTCCATTAAGGTGTTCATTTTATTGTTCCCATTTTCAAAATCCAAAATGACAAATTTTAGTTGCATGCATAGCATTTTTGTGCATGAACTCCCCCAAAATTTTTGACATTAGAAATAGTGTCTCTTTTGGTTTGGGGAATTTTATGCATATGCATTGGGAGCTAATCTAAATTATGCTCTTCACCATAACAAAAACCCATGCATCATGTAGTGTAGTTTAGTTTAGTTTGCATTTAGCTTAGAAATCATGCATTTTCATATAAATTGCATAATTTCCTATCGTATTGGTCATTGAGGACAATGCCCATACTAGTGTGGGGATAGGAAATTCTAACTTGACTTATTAAACAAAAATTGAAAAAATTGAAAAATTTCGAAAAATACATAAATATTTGAAAAATTGAAAAATCAAAAAACATGTTCATTTCCTTTGTAGTGTAGTCTTGTATATATTGTGTTTGTTCATCCTTTTTCACATTGATCGACTACGACACATCCGAGACATGAGGATATAGAAGATCGCATGGTATGATCTTTCCAATCTCCTTTTTCCTCTTTTTGTTAATGACTATGTGGCTTTATTTTGATTGATGCGGTATAAACAATGTGATTATAGAACTTGCATTTAGATTATTTGGCATACTCGTTGGTAGAAACATATGCATTAGGATGTATATATGTTAGTTGCATCATGGCATGTAGTTGCATGGTTAGAAAATTTTGTGAAAATGCCTATTTGGGAAACTTTACAAGTGTATATAAGGCCCTTGTAGATACTTTTTCTTCTTAAGACTTTGCTTGTTAGAATACTTGTAACACATCCTAGGATGTGTCATGCTAGTATCCTTTGACCCATGGATTAAGGCCTAGTCAAGAGTACCTTGTGGTGTGATAACTCCTTGGCTACCATTTATTCCAAGGTGACCCTTGAAACCATGCAACCATCATCCATATTCTACCACATTTTGTCATCAAAGGGAATGGGCACAAAAATTGTTCAAATTTGAGTTCAAGAAATGAAATGAAAAGTCAAAAAGTTTGCAATTGCATCAAAAGAAAAGAGCAGTAACAAAAAATGAAAACTTCTATGCTTCAAAAATAAGCACCCTCCTTACAAATGGGGTGACTTTGAAAATGTTCTAAAGAAAATGCAAAAATTTGAAAAATTGTCAAGTGTTGAAATGCCAAACATCAAAAAAAATGGCAAAAAGAAAGTGTTTTCAAATGTCAAATGCCACAAGAAATTGGGGGGAATAACAACAACAAAAGCAAACTCCCACATGAAACTCAAAATACTATTAATCCCTTTTCCATTGTATCCACTTTTGTGCATGGTAGAGAGGGGACGACCCTTCTTCTTGTCTAGGCAAGAAGGGGAATTCTGCGACCTCCAGTGTTTTTAACACCATAGGGAGTCTACTCTTGATGAAAGCATTTAACGATTGAGGACAAAGGTACCCTAGCTTGACACAACTTGGAGGTGATTTATTGGTATCCTTCTAAGCTTAGTGGTTTGAAGAAACTATATTTATAATGGAATGTGTACCCTTAAATTCCTTCCCCTTTAGATAATTTCTGCCACTTAGATGAGGAAAGTGGCTATTCTTTTGTAGATTCATCCATTACTTGATCTTGTGTGCTTAAATGTTTGGATGTGTCGCCATTTTGGCAAGCCCCACCTTGCCTTGCAAGAAGGCATCCTACCTCATGGTTGTCTTGTTGTGAGTTGAAGGGGCGGAGTGAGACCCGCTAATTGTCTCATATCGGCTATATTAGTAGGTTAGTTTGAATAAGGGTCCTAGTTTTGTCACCTCTTTACTCGGGACGAGCAAAGGTTCGGTTTGGTGATATTTGATGTGACTCATTTTAGAGCATATTTAGTCCCCGAATTATCCTCGTTCCTATGCTTTTTAGTGCATAATTGGATCATTTACTAACTTTAGTCTTTCGTTTTGCATATTCTTTGAGGTTTTGATCCCTTGGTAGGAAAGGAGTAAGAACCTTGCATTTTCATGGAAAAATGGAGCTAAATTGATTGAATCTAATGACCAAGCATCAAAGGGAAGACAATGCTAGAAGGCCTATGTAAATAATGAAGTAAATGGGCAATGATGAAAAGATCCTTGTGATTCCTGTCGTTATGCACCAAAAATAATATTTATGATTTCCAACTACAACTATAGATAGCGGTAGCAGGGTCGAACCACAGAGAGGCAGATGTAATTGATAGTTGTCTAATTTCAGTCTTAAGGTAACGGATATGTGGGGGTTTGCTTTGATTTGGTCTATAGCTAAAGGCAATGAAATATAAATTAAACTAAAGAAATGTATTAAATCAAATATAAAGAAGGGTACTAGGATGGTCGGTTCACTATAGTTTCGGCGGCAGCATACTAAGTAGGTCTAAATCAAACACATGAAGCGGGAAAACAAGAGGTCCTCTCGGTCCACTCTTAACAAGTAGCATCTTCCGATCTCGCTACGGGTCCCTAATATCACTAGTACTGACTCTCGTCCTGAAAAGTGACTAATAACCTAAACTTTACCTATCTTTCGATCTCAGCATAGTTTAGTCATTTTAATTGGTGGTCTAACAACTTCCCTTATCTTTCAATCTAATGGGTCCGTCAAAACCTAAACATTCAACTAGTCGCGTGCACTCGATTCGTCAAATATAGAATTAAATCAATTAAAACGAAGGTAACACCTCACGTGGTCAGTCGATCGACCAGGTATGGCGGTCGATCGACCAACACGCGATTTCAGGTCTACATAATTCTATGCCGCCTAACCTAAAGATCCCCTACATCCTAGCACGATAAATTTAGCTACTCATACTAGGAACGATAACAACAATAAACTTGACGAATAAAGCAGGAGAATTCATAATTAAAACGACGAAATAAACAATTAACATAAAACGACAAATTGGCTTTCGGGAGACTATTCTAACAATTCCTATACTACGAATGAAATAAGCAATGGAACTGAACAGAAGAATACCGAAAGGGAATTGCAGAGAGAGATCCAGAACCGAAAGCGAAAGGGACTTTATTAACGGAAGAACAATAATCTCGAACCCTAATTGTTTGATATTCTAAAACCTAAATAAAACTGAATGAAAACTGAATGACTGTTCTCCAAAACCCTACATACGTTATATAGAATACAGCGTAGTTCTTATTTCCAAAACCTAACTACTATGGACTTGCTATTCCTCGTTCTATTAATTCATGTCAAAGCAGCGGTGTGGTCGATCGACCACTGAAGCCGGTCGATCGACTGGTAAGCTCTGAACAGTGGCTCCTGGAAGTCGTGGTATGGTCGATCGACCAGAGGTAGCGGTCGATCGACTGCTTTAACTGATACTTGACTTCTAACTTCTCGTGGATTTGTCTTTCAGGCTTCGAAACGCGCACCAAGTTCATTTCTCGAGTCTCTACTCCATATCAAATGCAATGCAATGCACTCGGGGACGGATTTAGCTCAATATCTACTCATTTCCGCATAAATCTGCAATATTACATAAAAATACGAAAGTAGACGAAATGGGGCAAATAGTAGCATAAAACTACACAATTGAGCTCTGAAATGCGTGTAAAATGAGGTGTAAAACATCATATAAAAGACACGCATCAAATTTCCCCAAACCAAACCCTTGCTTGTCCCCAAGCAAGAACTAGACTCGATCCTAAAACCTAATGGAACGAGTTCAATCTCAGAGCGAAATGCAAACCGAATAGCCTAAACCAATTTAATGCAATAACCAATAATCAATTAGCGTATGAATCATGCAAACGAGTTATGGAGTCGTTAAAAACTGTTGAACCGTCAACTGTAGAGACTTATCAAATTGGACTCTCACGGGTCGCTCAAATCACTCAAATAAGCACAAGGTGAATATATGTAAAGATAGAAAGAAGTAATATTGTAAAGACGCTCACCTAACTACGACCTATAAGAACATGCCTGCGATTTAATATGAAAGTAATCTCTACAACCATACATATGCATTCCAACCAAACAAATGACCATGACACATGCCGAGGTATATATGGATATGTGAGGTAATGGGTAAGAAGAGGCAAAGATAATTATGGGAGTGTGGAGGTACAGGTGATCAAGCTAGTACCTAACAAAGCCATATAACAACATTCAACTTCTTGCTCAAAATTTCAACAATAAACCCGGTGCTAATTGGAAGCACCAATCTCGCAATCTCCATAAAATTAAATCAATCAACTCCCCATAAGATATAAATGCAACATGGGAGCAAAAATCGCCATAAAATAAAGACTTGAATTATGCGAATTGATTTTTCTCTTCTTCTTTCTCGGACGCCAGTCGATCGACCAATGATGCCAGTCGATCGACTGCTTCAAACAGTACAGCACTCTCTTTTTTTTTCTATTCTTTTTTTCTTTTTTTCTCTTTTTTTTTCTATTCTTTTTTTCCAACTTCTTCATTCCTTTTCATCTTCCCAATCATCGTCTCAAAATGAGCATATGCCACCAAAAACGTAGTAACAATCCCGAGAACATAAACTACTAGCTTGACAAAGGCAGGCTAAATGTAGGATGTGGTTAACGGGACAAAAAGGCTATTTTTGGCAGTGTGGAGCTTATGGGCGAAATGAATAAAGGAAACCTCTTCTACATGTGTTAACAAACCACAAACCCGAATGCATACAGGTATTAAGCAGATTAAGTTCATACTTATGCAAATTAATGTAACATGTCTCATAAGGAGTAACTACTCACAATCCTAGATGAACTGGTCATGAATGACACCAGTTATAAGCTCTAAACCTCAGAAAATGATGTAGTTTGCCAAAATCTAAGTCAAGTCTCAAGTTCAGCAAGAAATTTAACGAAAACTCGTAGACTATGCATATGATTCTACTAATAACATGTTAATTAGCAAGGCTTAGGCAAAAAAAACAGCTGCAAATGCAATGTCATCATTGAAATACTACCGTTCCGACTCAACCTATATGCTAAAATAAACATGCATTTTTTGGATTTTTGAAAATTTTCAATTTTTGAAATTTTTCAATTTTTTTGAATTTTCTGTATATATAAGGGAAAAGAAATAAACAAATGCAAACTGAAATGTAAACGTGAATGCAAGCAAATGAATTGCGACGCAAAACCCTTCCCCAAACCAAATCGCACAATGTCCCCATTGTGCAAAATCATATAATGAAATAAAAGAGAAATGGGAATTTGCGTTAAATAAATAAATAAATAAGACGCGAAGTAAGGACTCGGAAACTCACAAGACTTTAAGCGCAGCAAAAGGAAACCTCCCCAAACCAGCGTGAGCTAGGAGGTTTCAGTAGCCAGCAGTGCTACCAATAAGTGCCTAAAAAGACAAACAATACCACGCGTAAAACCGAGAAAGCAATTATGAAACGCAAAAATTATGTGCAAATATGAGAAACGGAAGAAATCAGAAATTAAGCGGAGAGTAAAGTGAAAGGTATACTCCCTTGACTCCGCAAATCGATCAAACACAGCAGGGGAATGATCGAAAAAAGGTACAGCAGCTCTGGGTGGTCGATCGACCACATCACTCAGTCGATCGACCAAAGTGAATAGCAACAGCAGCTTCTGGAATTCGCAGCCCAGTCGATCGACCATAGAAGACAGTCGATCGACTGGAAAACCTGATGTAACTTCCTGATTTCGTCTAATTAGCTCAATAAATTGAGCTATCAAGGTCTATAAACCTGCAATTACACACAATAACGCACCCAAAATTGCGCAAAACCCAAAGCAATAGTCTAAAATGTATAAAATCCTAAGCAAACTTAAAAGAGCGAAGTCTCGCGCACACGAAAAAAAACGGTAAATAGTCTTAAAAAGCAATAAAATGTTTGGTTTGTAAAGCATTCGATCAACTAGTAGTTGATCAAGAACGGCCACGGGATGGCCCACTTGGTTGGCTTCTGGCTACAAGAAGTAGCCTCAATAGTGCTCATCTTCTCAGCTGCACTCTTCTCAACTCCGACATCCGCAGAACTCAACGGATCAACAGCTTCATCATCTTCCCAAGCAATGACCTCTTCTGGCTCATCAAAGTCCATGTCGGACTCCCTCACTTTAACTGGCTCGTCTTCAAGTTCCTCATTAATGAAGCATAAAAGTGAGTCTTTTGAGAAATTCAAGGAATACCAGAATAAGGTTGGTCTTTTGAGAAATTCAAGGAATACCAGAATAAGGTTGAGAACCAACTGGGTAGAAAGGTTAAAGCACTCCGTTCAGATCGGGGTGGCGAATATTTTTCAAATGAGTTTGATCAACATCTTAAAGACTGTGGAATCGTTTTACAGTTAACTCCACCTGGAACACCTCAATTAAATGGTGTGTCCGAATGGAGAAATCGAACATTACTTGATATGGTTCGATCCATGATGAGTCACATGGTAGTACCTGATTCATTATGGGGTTATGCTCTTTTTTCAGCTGCTCTTATACTTAACCGAAGTCCGACTAAAGCTGTTGACAAGACTCCATATGAAATGTGGAAGGGAACGGTCCCTAACTTGTCCTTTATTCGGGTTTGGGGCTGCGAGGCTTATGTCAAGTGGAGACACGAGGATAAGCTCGGCCCGCGATCGGTCAAGACATACTTTATTGGTTATCCAAAAGGAACGTTTGGTCATTACTTCTATTCGCCTACCGAACATTGAGTTTTTGTTGCGGCTAGTGCAAAGTTCTTAGAGAAATAATTTCTCGAGAACAAGACAAGTAATAGAACCTTCGAGCTGTCGGAGGTTCAACAACCAACAACCGAGGAACAGATGGAGGAAGTTGTTCCTCCAACTGATGATACGGTTAATATTCCTCAGGAACCTAGGAGGTCGGGTAGAGTCTCTAATCCTCCAGACAGATACATTGGTATGGTCGAGGAGAGTGACGTTTTGCTCCTAGAGAGTAATGAACCCGCTACCTATAAATGTGCCATGACCTGTTCCGACTCAAAGCTATGGCTTGAAGCCATGCAATCCGAGATGGACTCCATGTATGAGAATGACGTATGGGATCTAGTTGATTTACCTAATAAGGTAAAACCTCTACAGTGCAAATGGCTTTACAAAATAAAGCGTTCTGTAGACGGGGAACCAGATACTTATAAGGCACGACTAGTGGCAAAAGGTTTCACTCAAGTGCACGGATTGCATTATGATGAAATTTTTGCACCCGTAGTTATGCTGCGTTCCATTCGGATAATCTTAGCGATTGCCGCTTTTCATGACTATGAAATTTGGCAAATGGATGTGAAAACTGCCTTCTTAAACGGTTATTTGGAGAAGGAGTTGTACATGGTGCAACCCGAAGGTTTCATAGATCCTGAAAATCCTAAGAAAGTGTGCAAGCTTAAGCGTTCCATTTATGGACTTAAGCAAGCTTCTCGTAGTTGGAATCATCGTTTCGACCAGGTGATAAAAGAGTATGGTTTTACTCGATCGGTCGAAGAACCATGCTTATATATCAAGTCGAGTGGGAGCAAGATTGTTTTCTTGATATTGTATGTCGATGACATACTCTTGATTGGGAATGACATTCCTCTCTTATCTTCGGTTAAAGGATGGTTGAAGAACCATTTCCAGATGAAAGATCTGGGTGAGACACAACGCATATTGGGAATCCGTATCTATCGAGATAGATCACGACGGATGTTATCATTGAGTCAGGAGTCTTATTTGGATAAGATTCTTGAAAGGTTCAGCATGACCAACTCCAAGAAGGGGAACCTTCTAATGACGTCTGGGATGCATTTGAGCAAGTCTCAGTCACCCACGACACCTGAAGGGATTGAGCGCATGAGTCGTGTTCCTTATGCATCAGCTATAGGATCAATCATGTATGCCATGATATGCACACGTCCAGACGTGGCATATGCATTGAGTATGACGAGTCGGTACCAAAAGAATCCAGGTGAAACACACTAGATAGCTGTGAAAAACATCCTTAAGTACCTACGGAGGACTAAGGATAGGGTATTGACTTATGGAGGAGATACTAAGCTATGCGCAATCGATTCTGTGAGATGCTAGCTTCCAAACGGATCGAGATGATTCAAAATCTCAGTCCGGGTTCGTCTTCACTCTTAATGGTGTTGCGGTCAGCTGGACGAGTTCTAAACAGGATGTTGTAGCAGATTCTACTACTGAATCCGAGTACTATGCCACTTTGGAAGCAGCAAAGGAAGCTATATGGATGCGTCAATTCTTACAAGGACTTACGATAGTTCCTAGTTCGAATGACCCGATCACCATCTATTGAGATAATAGAGGTGCCATCTTCCAGGCTAAGGAGCCAAAGTCTAGCAACAAGTCTAGACATGTACATCGGAAAGCTCACCTGATCCTGATTACGTGGAGCAAGAGGAGATAGTGATTGACAAGATAGCTTCGGATGATAACATCGCGGATCCTCTCACTAAACCGTAGAATTATGATAAGCATGAAGGGCACGTTATTTCCATGGGAATTAAACGTGTTCCTGAGTTGTAGTAGTTGATTATGGATTCGATACATTATCTTTTTCATATACTATTTATAACTTCATCGTTTTATATCATATTTTGTTTTTCATGTGGATTGTACTGACAACATTGAACGCCACAAAGTGAACTGAATTACATTATATTTGTTTTGGTCCGTAATCGCCTACATGAGCTGATAACTCTGGCTATTATATTGTGCAGTCGATTGATGGTGAGTTCAACGAGCCATAAGTCAAATGGTTGGCTGATCGATCACAGATACGAGTTATAACGATACCTCGTAGGACAATTTTTGTGACGACGTAATGGAGTCCTAAATGTTTAATAACATTCGGTGCCAGGTCGTGGATTGGACGTCCATTGTGTTCCTAGAGTCGATTCTTTTGACTATCGACTGTCTCTTGAGATTAAGGCAGTTTTTGGGTGACTTTGATTTCTTTCTCATGGTCTGCCATAACAGGAGGCTAAGCAGAATTTTTCTGGGTCATTTCATACTGTGCTTAAATCTGCAGGATACGAGTTGAAGAAAATATCCAACCTTTATCAAGTTTAGTTATTTCTCAGGGCTACTCGAGGAGTTGTAACTGAGATGCATGGCCATGCTCGAATGATGATTCGTTTATCAGTTAAGTTACTCTCTAGTCGGGGAAACCACTCTTGATATTGATCACTTGTAAAATACGACCTTTGTGAATACGGAATTTGCAAATTGTTTTACATTGAGTGGGAGAAATTTTAGGATATGAGAATCGGTTATCGCGCATACACTTGTGAGGATAAGTGGGAGATTGTTGGAGCTTGTGTCCTCCACAATTAGTGTGATAACATTTATAAATCTCTTATAGGTTCACAAGGGTATACTTTGTATTTTATCAGTTGATTAACGATTACTTAATAACGGTTGGCTTGCTAGAAAGTTTGACGTTATTATCATACTGATGGCGGTGATCAACTGGTCCCTAAAAGTCACACCTAAAGGATGTGTTTGAGAGATGTGATTATGGAAATGTAATCACATTGATGCCTTATATGACTAAAAGGTTAGTCCATGTATTTGACTAAACAGTTAGTCAATGTGTTGATGAGACGATTATTTAATCTAATTAAATAATATTAGCTGAGACGAATTAACTTTCAATTTGTAAATTGAATATAATATGTTGTATTTAATTAATGTATATAATGTTAGCTTGAACGAATTAAGATGTTAATTCGTAATTAAACGTAACCAGTTATATTTAATTAGCTAATTATAAATATGCGATATTTATAGTTAAAGTATATATTATACGAGATTTTCATAATAAATTATTACAGACCGGCATTAATAAATCGACTGCAAGCTGTTGTGTGTAGACTTATTAATACGGAATAAAATAAATGACAATTTATAAATATACACTTTATATACATTTTGAAAACTACCAAAATAAGAAGATTTAATCTCCTTATTTTTGGTAGGTGTAAAAACCGAAAAGAGTAAAAAGAGAAGAAAAAAGATCTCCCCTCATTCACTTATTCCCACGGTTACAAGAGGCCAAAGGGAGATCATTTTCTCTCATTCCAATTTGACCTAATTCTCTCATCAAGAACACAAAAACCCTAAAAATTAATTAGTGAATTTGGGGATCTATTCTAGCAAGAACAAAAGGCATTTCTCATAACATCTTGGGTGCAACAATTAGGAGAATATCATTTTGATATTGTTCTTAGGCCGAATTTGCTAGGACTAAAGGTTGATTCTTGATCTATACTATTTTGTTTATGGAATTTGTTTTATGACTAGTTTTCATAATGATAATTTCGTTATAATCCTAATAATTTTAAAGGAAGTATGCCGATATTTCCTACAACACCCTCATCAACAATCTCCTCTCCACCGGGTCTTCCACCACTAGAGGTGCTAGGAAAGAAAACTTCCCTGTCCGCCCAACGAGGCAAAGGACATGATGGGTCAAGAAGTCCTTGCCTAGCTAGATGTAGGAGGGGCGGATATTGGGCCTTGTAAGCATCCACTCTATCATTGTAAGCTTGCTTGTGCATTTCCCTCATGAGTAGAGTCAAGTAATCATTTCCTACCTCGACATCCTTTGGTTGGAACTCTTGATACTCAAATGGGTAGGGTGGTGTGACAATGGTGGAGGAGGAGGGCTCATCAATCTCGCCTCTTTGTTGTCGAATAATGTACTCGGTCTCCTCGGAGAGTGGAAGAAGGTAGTTGGGTCAGTGAACACTCAATCGGCAAATCTTTGAAGGCAAAGTGAAGGACCTAGCTTCTTTGGTTAACCACCCATATTTGGTGTCAAGAGGAGCATGTTTGACCCATGTAAATTTGTGAATCATGGTGTCCATATCAATGAGATGGCCTCCTTTGACCGCCACATAGGTGTTGTTGAAGTTTGGGTCAAAGTGCTTGGCCAAATAGGTAACTAGTCCTCCATTCACAATAAAAGCGGTGCCCTCTTTACCACAATCGACATTAAGCCATCTTTCAACCAAAAGTCTTAGAGCATCAAGAAGAATAAAATCGAGCTTGGTAAGATGATTAGTGTCGTTTATTGCTATCAAAGTATTCCCAATGACCTTATGCCACACTCTAATGCCCGGATGGTGGACAAATAGAGCACGACAATCATGAAAGCGCACAAATTTCCTTCCGGAGATTGCCTCCCAAAGAGGAGCGGGGTCATACTTTTCGGGGATCTTTTCATAGTACGGGGTATCACTAAGGCCTAAAATATTACTGAATTCACTAAAAGTGATTCATCTACTCACATTTGCAAGACGAAACTCGATGTGGGTTCTAGTTTCCACCCTTGTAACTTTCAAGGAACTCAAAAATTCCAAAGTGAGGGAGGGGTATGTCAATTCTTTCATGGTAAACAATTTACCCAATCCCATGGCCTCAAAGAAGGTTTTGGTTTGTTCAAGAACACCCAACTTTGTCAAAGCATCTTCACAAATAAATTTTGTAGGCAAAATGATCTTCTTAGCAAAGAGAACAAATTTATCCCTATAAGAGTCGGAAGCGAAAATTACCTCCAGATAATTAGATAATTGCTCAATGACCGGAGTTGTTGATGTTGTAGCTTCCATAGGGGGACCTTGTTGAACCTCTAACCTTGCCTCATGGACCACCAATGCCTTTGACAATTGTTTTGCTTGAAGTGCTTGTTGCCTTTTTGAAAGTGTCTTCTTTGGGGGTGCCTTGTTACCTCCTTTTGTTCTTGCCATTGTTGATTACACCAAGGAAAGATTGAAATCTTCAATTTTTAGTTATGCCCAAATCGATTTAAGATGAAAGGATGTTGCTTTGTATCTTAAAAATAGACTCAAAGGTTGAAGATTTTGGTGTTTGAATAGATTATTGTTGTAAAAGGAGTGATTAATTGTTGTTGGGAGGAAGTTTGGATTTGATTTTGTTGAATTTGGTTGAGGAAATCTTGTTTTGTTGATGTGGAGGATGAGGGGTTTTGGGGTTTTTGTGTTGAGGGTAGTGTTTGAATGAAGGAGAAATGAAAATGAATGAGGGAGAAAGGGTTTTAAAAGGCCCGTTAATTTTGAAAATAGCAGCAGGGACGAGCGGATTAGTGTCTGGGACGCTCGGATTCTGCGCGATTTGCTTCAGGAAAAGACACTATGGGACGAGCGTCTTTGTGCAAAGACGAGCGGATTCCTTAAAAGACGCTCGGATTCTGTTACGGGGTATTTCTTTAAAAATCAACAGCATAAAGACGAGCGTCTTCTCTGCAAGACGAGCGTCTTGTTTCAGACGAATGGATTCTGCACTGGGACGCTCGGATTCTGTGACAGACCATTTTATTGAATTGTACAGCTCTACCAGACGAGCGTCTGGTGATATAGGACGCTCGGACTCATCAAGACGAGCGGATTCACTTATGAGACGCTCGGATTCATCCCTGTCCACACGGATTCAGGTCCATCCGTGGGTACTGCATAACCCGTATCATTTTCATCCTTCAGTTCTCGTGTTCTTCATTGTGGGGGAACTACAAAGGCATGAATAGCCTAGGCAATTGCTATCCCCACACTAAGTAAAAGCACTACACATCAATAAAATCATAAGTCCCTCCCTCACTTCTCTCAAAATGATGAATATCTTGATCAAGGCACAAAAATACAAATCCAAAAATGACAAAAATGCAATGTAAAAATTGAAATGCAAGTTAGGGAGTTAGAATATTTACAAATGGTGGTTTAGAGAGGACTCCACCAAACTCTCATCCAATGTGAGATGTCAAGGGGGCATGTTCAAGGTGTTGTTGATGTTACTCAACACCTTGAAGAAGTAGTCGAAAGCTTGTTCATTGTCATGATAAAGATCCTCAATCGGTCTTTGCACTTGTTGTTCTCCATGATGGTCTTGGTTCATAGCATTACCAGTATAGGGATTGAATATCCCTTCGAACTCATCATCCCAAAGACCGCAAACTTCGTCTACTTGATCATTAAAAATTTCTTGAGTTGTTAGAGACAACTCTCCTTCCTTCTTGTCTTGGCCAATGAGGCCATATTCTTCACTTGTCATGGGTGAGCGTTTCAAGCTCTCTTTGTTGCTATTCTCTTGCTCTTTGAATGGAGCATCATCAACTTTCTTTTTCCATTGAAATTCCGAGTTCTTCCTATCATCCTTCCGGCTATAGTGATCAACCATAAAGCATGGTTCATGCAAATGGGGAGCTCTCATGGTCTTGTCAAGATTGAAAGTTATGCTCTCATCTCCCACTTCTAGAGTAAGCTCTCCGTGCTTCACATCTATTACCGCACCCGCGGTGTGCAAGAAAGGTCTACCGAGAATGATCGGAATATTAGAGTCTTCTTCCATGTCAACGATGACAAAGTCCACCGGGATGAAAAATTTCCCAACTCTCACGGGAACATCTTCCCATATCCCTAACGGAGTCTTCGTCGATCTTCCGGCCATTTGGAATGTGATGTTGGTACATTTAAGCTCTCCCATCCCTAGCCTTTTACTAACCGAATACGGCATAACACTCACGCTTGCTTCTAGATAACACAAAGCCTTGTTGATCGTGGTGTCGCCAATGGTACACGGTATCGAGAAGCTTCCTGGGTCTTTAAGTTTCGGAGGTGAACTCCCTTGAAGGATTGCACTACTCACCTTAGTGAAGGCGATAGTTTCAAGCTTTCTAATCGACTTCTTTTTTGTAAGGATGTCCTTCATGTACTTTCCATAGGCCGGCACATGATTGATTAATTCCGTGAAAGGAATCGAGACTTCCAAATTCTTCATAATTTCCATAAATTTCCCAAGTTGGTCATCGAATTTGGGCTTAGCTTGACGACTTGGGAATGGAAGTATAATCATGATGGGCTCTTTCTCCTTGGCCTTCTCTTCACTTTTCTTTGAAACTTCTTCTTTTGTTGGTTCTCCTTCCTTAGAGTTTTGCACAACTTCTTCTTTGTCACTAGCTTCCACAACTTCATCCTCAACTTGCTTCTTCAGTCCCTCATATCTCTTACCACTCCTCAAGTGAATGGCATTAACCGTTTCATGTCTTGGGGGATTACCTTGAGGTGATAATTGCCCCTTTTGCCTTTGAGAACTTGAAGATGCAAGTTGGGTCAATTGAGTTTCCAACATTTTTGTGTGGGCTAGGATGTTGTTGATGGTGATGTCCTTTGCTTGACTATCCTTTTGCATTTGAGTGAAAAACTCTTGTTGATTCTTTTGCATTTGGAGGACCGCTTTTTGAACATCAAAACCTTGGTCATTTTGTTGATTGTATGGAGTTTGATTTTGATAACCTTGGTTTTGGTTGTAAAAGGGTCTTTGATTTTGGTTTCTCATGGGAGGTGGGGTGTATGTTTGTTGAGGGTTTTGAACATTTTGGCTTTTTTATGAGAGATTTGGGTGGAATTTGGTGTTTTCATTGTAATAGTTTGAATAAGGGGTACCACTCTTGTATGCTTGAAAAGTATTTACTTGCTCATTATTTCCCCTACATTCACTTTGGTCATGTCCCAAAGTTCCACAATTCTCACATATCCCACTTGGGATTGATGAAGATGCTACCATGGCATTAACATGATGTTTTGGTGACTTTGAGGCTTCTTCAAGTTTAGCCATAGCCTTTTCTAATTTCAAGTTAATGGTATCAATATGAGCACTAAGTTGAGCACCCAATTGAGTAATGGAGTCCACTTCATGCTTTCCTCCTCTAGTAGCCTTGCGAGGTCTACTATATTGTGAGTTATGGACCGCCATTTCCTCAATCTTGTTCCAAGTTTGATTATCGTCAACTTCGGTGAACATGTCATTTGATCCCATGTTGAGGATGTTTCTTGAGTCTTCATAAAGACCGTTCCAAAATTGTTGTACCAAGAACCACTCGCTAAGTCCATGATGAGGACATGAGCGACAAATTCCTTTGAACCGCTCACAAGCTTCATACAAAGATTCTTCATCCCTTTGCTTAAAACCCGTAATTTGAGCTCTTAGCATGTTAGTCTTTTCCGGAGGGTAGAATTTTGTGTAGAAAGCTAGAGCCAACTTCTTCCAAGAGTCAATTCCAAGAGTAGCCTTATCAAGGCTTTTCAACCATTGTTTAGCGGTGCCGATTAGAGAGAAAGGAAATAAGACCCATCGAATTTGGTCTTGAGTTACACCGGTTTGTGAAATCGCATCACAATAGTCACAAAAAGTCTCCATGTGAGAGTGAGGGTCTTCACTAGGCATCCCCCCAAATTGGCTTCTTTCGACTAATTGGATAAATGCGGATTTGGCAATAAAATTTCTGGTCAAGTGTTGTGGTGTGGGAGTACCATTGGGTAGGTTCTCCTCGGTTGGTACGGAATGTGATGAGAATTTAGGCATTGTGGGTTGATTTTGTGTTGGATTTTGTGTTGGGTTCTCCTCACCTTCTCTTGCAAAAGGGTTGATGAACTCAATAGTGTTTGGTTGAATATCTACAACCTCACCAATACCTCTCAAAGTACCTCTAGCAAGTCTTCTATTGTTTGTCAAAGTCCTTTCAATTTCGTGATCAATGGGTAACAAGTTACCTTGTGATCTTCTAGACATGCAAAATATCAAACAACTTGAAAATAATTAGAGCAAACCTTGAGGAGTTTTACCTCCCCAAGGCAAAGAAAGACACAACTAATAACAATCTAAGAAAATCAAATCAAGTTAACACCGTCCCCAGCAACGACGCCATTTTTGGTCGGGTTTATTTCTCACTCGGAGCTTTACTTTTCGGTTACTTGTCGTTAGGAGCACCTAGACCAAAAAAATATTTATAACTTCACAAACAACTCTAGTATTAGTAAAGAGGCAAGTAAAGGTCGGATCTCAAGGGACGGGTATTGATGTAGGATTTTCGATTGCAAGTAGCGGTGTCTAGGGGTGTCACGATTTGAGGTTGAGATGAGAAGATCACTAAACTAAATAGCAATGAAAGTAAACAAGCAAGATGATTAAAAAGGGATGTAAATAATTGATTAAAAGCACTAGGGTGTCATGGGGTCATAGGGGATTCATGGGAATTGATCATACAAACATATTCTCAAATTATAAGCAAGCAATTATTGTTGTGATGGATTGAGTTGGTTTATATCTTACAATCCTAGGAAGGTTTGGGTCCCGGAGCCGAATCGATTAGATTGTACAACACCTACAAGTCGACTTAATCCTCCCTATTCAACTATATGCATGGTCTAATGAGACTCGAGTTGGTGTATGTCTTACAAGTCTCATTAAAAAGGTAAGTGATGGGTAGAAAATGTAAGGATTCATAGGCTCGCATTTCATCAAACATAACATGTGCATAAGTTGAGATCACAACAAGCAAGCAAATAAACTATGAAAACATATTAAATTAAGCATGAATCATTCCCCATGTTGGTTTCCCCTAATTACCCATTAACCCTAGTTAAGGAAACTACTCACTCATTAACAAGTTTGACATGTTAACAAGGTTATCAATCACATTAACAAAGCAAAACATGATGAATAAATGAAGATGATTAACAATAATTAAAAAGAGATTAAGAGGATTATACCTACTAATGATTCCAATAATAAAGCAAAGAATAATAGAAGTACTTGATGATTGATTGGAAGGTTGTCAATCTCCCAATAATAACCCAATTAATCTTCAATTACCCAAAATAAAAGATGAACAAAAGAGACATTAAGGAAATGAGATTTGTATTAATATTTGATTAAAAGTTGATTACAAGATTAAGAAGAGATTAGAATGATATAAACTACACTAAGGATTGATATCAAGAACATGATTATCTAATTAGACTAATGGGGTATTTATAGTGGGGATTAGGTACACAAATTAGGGTTTACTAAGGGCTTAAATGACGATTAAGTCCTTGAGGAATCGCTCCTCTCAAAAGAGATGACGGTCTCCTTTTTGCCGGTCTTTCATAAATATGCGCATCTTTCATGGAGCATGAAGAAAGGACGTATGGGGCTGTAAGGGAATCCGAGCGTCCAAGGTGTCGGGATGGGCGGATTTCCTGGTGGCTGGACGGGCGGATTGTTGGGCAGGACGAGCGGATTGTTGTGTTGATGGTCGGGCGTCCCTTCCACAAAGACGCTCGGATTCTGCTCGTGTTGGACGAGCGTCTTATTTGGGTGGACGGGCGGATTGTCTAACAGTTCCCTTTTCTTCTTTTCTTCTTCGAATAATCCTCCGGGATTTAGTCGGGGATGCAAGGATTTCTTCATCATTGCCCATCTACTATAATATGTACAAAGGCCTTCTAGTCTTGTCTTCTCTTTGATGCTTGGTCATGAAATTCGATCAATTTAGTTCCATTTTGCCATGAAAATGCAAGGTTTGCACTCTTCTCCTACCAATGAAACAAAACCTCGAAGAATATGCAAAACAGAGGACTAAAGATAGTAAATGACCCAATTATGCACTAAAAAGCATAGGAACGAGGCTAATTCGGGGACTAAATATGCTCAAATAATGGTCACATCAAGCAAGCTTGATGCCAAAGATGTTGAGCCCCCTATGCCCAAAGAAGGTGACGAGGAAATTGTTGAGGAAGTCTCTCCTAATGCTAAGGAGGGTGATTCCGTTTCAAAGAAGGCGAATGTCCCCATTGAGAAAGAGAAAGTGAAAGATGTGGAGGATGCTCCTCCAAAGGAAGTTGTCCAAGTACCGTTTCCCCGTCGTCTAGCAAAGCATAAGGAGGAAGGTAAGTTCGGTAAGTTTTTGGATGTTTGTAAGAATTTGCAAGTCACCGTCCCATTTGTAAAATTGTTTACCCAGGTCCACTCCTACACAAAATTTATGAAGGAAATTCACTCAAAGAAGCGATCCTTCAATGAGGTTGAGACCATTGCTTTCACCGAAGAGTGTAGTGCACTCTTACAAAACAAGTCTCCCCTGAAACTTAAGGACCCCGGTAGCTATTCTATTCCTTACACTATAGGCACATATACCATTGATAAGGCCCTTTGCGACCTAGGTGCTAGTGTAAGTGCCATGCCCTATTCCCTTTGTGAAAAACTTAACATGGGTGCTCTAAAATGCACAAGTAAAACATTGCAAATGGCGGACCATTCTTTAAAGCGACCCTTAGGTGTCTTAGAAGAGGTACCCGTCAAAGTTGGCAAGTTTTTCATACCCGTAGACTTCCTCATACTTGATATGACCGAGGACTCACAAACCCCAATTATATTGGGTAGGCCATTTTTGCGCACCGCAGGTGCGCTAATTGATGTGAAAAATGGGAGGTTGACGTTGGAAGTGGGTGATGACCGGGTTTCCTTTAGCAAAAACAACACCATTAGAAGCCCAATGTTCCAAGAGTCTTGTTATTTACTTAGCACTGTGGACTCTTATAATGCCTCTACTACACTTGGATCCTTACTAATGGATCCGTTGGAGGAATATATTGGTGTTGTTTGTTTTGTAGGTGAAGATGCTAAGGGCACTATTGCTAAAAGTGCCAAAAAGAAAGGGAAATTATATTTGAAAAATTTCAAGTGGTTGCGGAATGCAAAAGGGGCTCTAAAATGGAGCTTGGTTGGTGGCAAGCTCAATGACAAAACTTGAATAAATAGCTTTTTACGTCGTGCGGGACGTTAAACCAGCGCTTCTTGGAAGGCAACCCAAGCTTTTTAATTGTTTTTATTTATTTTTGTTTTTAATTTTCTGCAATTTATTGTTTTTCGTAGATTAGTAATAAAATACTCGACTTGACGATATTCCTTTTTGTGATTTTTAGGTGAAAATGAAGAAAGAAGAATTTGAAGAGCATGTGGCACGCTTCCCCATGCAAGGACCCCGTTCGGGGATGTGGTTTTCGAGAAAAGAGAAGGAAATTAAATCATACGCGGAAAAGAGTCAAAACGCGAAGAACAGGTCAACCACGATCGGGGTTGCCATCCCCGATCAGGGTCGTGGTTTCGTAAATTTTTGGCAGCTCCCACGACTAAGTTAAAAAAAAGGATAGAAATCATTCTATCATCGTCAACCCGACGGTACATCTCTCCTTCCTCTCTATCATATTTCTTCAATTCTTCACCTAAATTCACAAGGAACATCACTTTCTTCATCAATTTTGCAAGAATCAATCAACCATTAACATCAATTGGTAAGTTTTTTTCTCTTTTCTCTTTAATTTCATCCATTTCAATCAATTAAATTGAATTATGCAAACCCCAACTCAATTTGGGGGAATTCGATTTTGTGCTTTTTAGTACTAGAAATTGATTGTAGAATTCTTTATTCATGTTTGTCGTATGAATTAGTTCACTAATTCGTACTATTATGTCTATTTGGATGAATTTTAGTTTGCCTTAAAATGAATTCTTGTCTTAAATTTCAGAAAAATGGCACCAAGAAAAGCTCCTGCCCAAGGTGCTTCTAAAAGGAGAAGAGGTGAGGCGGAACCCTCAAATGCTGCGGAGAATATGCAAATGGAAGACGTCCCGGAATGGCAAAACCCGGATTTTCCGGGTGTGATCTTCAATTCACAAGCTCAATACAACAATTGGATCATCCTAAAGGCCAAAGGTATGAAACCAACCAAATTTATCAACCAAGCTTCTTTAAACAACATTGGAATTGAGAAAAATGTTAAAGCTTTGTTTAAAAATCTTGGTATGAAGCATTGTTATACAATAAATTATAAGACCTTTTCCGAACTCACCCTTGAGTTCTCAAGCTATTTTGAGTTTCATAGGTCTAGGAAACCCGGTTTTGTGCTTTTTGTGACCTTTAGATTGTTTAATGAAGACTATAAAATGGACTTAGCGGACTTTGCAAACATCTTCCAATTGCCTCATAAGGACTTACCTACCGAATCACCCGAGTCTTATAACCCTATTTTAACTTGGAATGCCATTTCCCACTTACCCTTTCAAGGTTGGGACCATAGCCCTCATCCATTTATACATTACCCCGACATAAGGGTTTGGCAAAGGTTTATGGGATGGACCTTTTTTGGGAGAAATGAACCTCACTCGGTGAGAAAGATTGAGATAGAGATTTTGGGTGCCTTTTTAAATGTTAATGGTGATGATAAGTGGGGAATCAATATCCCCTACCACTTTGCGGTCCATTTGACCAAACAATGCAATCCCAAAAATAGTTATATTGTCTTGAGGGGTTTGGTCACTAAGATTTTACACCACTTATGTAGGTTTAACCAAGAGAACACCGTTTTGAGACCATTGCTTGAGTCTAGGAAAAAAGGGGTTGTGCTTGATTATGAATATTTTCTTTCTTGTAATTGGTTTAGGGATGCTCACCCTAACATGGTTTCGAAAATAGGTAGACAAGACTCCATTAGTCAACCCGAAGAAAAGAAAGAAATAAAGGCTTTAGTCCACACTAAGCCTCATCATGGGAGTGCCCCCTTTAATAGACCTACCTACCATTTGGACCTAAGAGGTGAGACCCATACTACCATTGAGAGGCGTGCGGGAGGTCAACCCTCTCAAGCACGCATTCCACCTTTAGTGTTCATTCACCTTCTAGCATAGAAATGATGGAAATGATGAGGGAATTGAACTTAAGTGTTAATGTAATTCATGATGACCAACGACTTGCTTTGCATCTAATTTATGATCATTTTGCTAGACAAGAAGTAATCCAACCCGAGGGGCCACACCCTTCACTTTATACTTATCCTCTGGGTGGATTTCCTCCTCCCGTTCCCACTCCCCCTCCTAACAATGATGCAGGTACATTTACTACATATGCACCCGGTCTGGATTTTTGTGGTTCGAATTATGGTGTTGAGGCATTACAAGGAGGCTATGGTGGATATTGTGGCTATGGAGGGTATGGTGGGTATAGTAGCTATGGTGATGGTCATGGTAGTGGCCAAAATATTGGTGAGTATGTCACTCCTCTTCAAGAGGATGATTCAAGTGGAAGTGGCCAACAAGGTGAATCAAGTGGTAGTGGTAAGAAGAAGAAAGGGAGGAAGGGGTTCAACTTTTGGCCCTTTTCTTAGATGATTGATGAAGAAATCCCCCGAATTCATGCTAGCTTGGGGGAGGCTAGCAAGTTGAGTAAGTTTTTAAATTGCTTTGCATTTTAGTTTAGGTCTTGCAACCCATTAAACATAACCTCTAGTCCTTCTTGTTTTGTGCTTTGAGCCATTTTTATGGTGTGATTGGGTAATTTGAATTGTTGGCACATTGAGGACAATGTGATGTTTAGCTTGGGGGGGAGATTGCATTTGCATATAGTGTAGTTTGCATGTAGTGTAAAAAATTTGAAAATTTTTGAGAGAAATTTTTGCTTTGTGCTTGCTTGTAGCCTACTTTCCTCTTTGCTTATCCTAATAATGGCTTTTTTCTAATGATTTATTCTTTCATGATGGGATATTAGTTACATGGGGATGTCTTGACATAGTAGGTGGGAGATGGAGAATGAATCGAATAGGCTTGATCTTGACTTGTGGCAAGCTACAAAATGGTAAGGTAGAGCCTCTTTTTACCGATGCATCCATATCCGGTTTCTCTTAGGTGAGTGTAGGTGTCTCCTTATAATGTGTGTTTTATCAAAACGCACAATTATGGTTCTCATGACATCTCTTTGTAAGCATGCATTCATTTGTTATAGCATTTTGGAGTCATTCACATGATATATTTGCCTTCTTGACCCCTTCATAAACATTTTTCCTAGCTACATTATAACTTGCCTACCCTTGTTGAGCTAGTAGCTTTGTTTTGTTTTGTTTGGGTGCTCAATTGGGATTTGTTTCAAAGGTTGGAAAATCATGTGAGCTTGGTCTTAATGCTTAAGAAGAAAAATGAAAGAGTAAGATGGAAGGGAAAAAAAGGATGAAAAATGAAAAAAAATCAAGCAAAGATGAGAAAAAATGAATGAATGAGAAAAAGCATAAGAAAAAAAAAGAAGTATGAATTGAAAAGAAAGAAAAAAAAAGAGAGAAGAAGAAGAAAAAGATGTGAGAAACTCTCAAGCATTATTCATATATTTTGGAGAGTTTTCTTATGATTTGAATTGCAAAATTGGGTTAGAATTTTGATTGAGCACCTTTACATTTTGGTAGTTGCTAGCTTGACTTAGATCCACATTACCATAACTCTTTTGTTCCCCTTTCTTACCCATGTTTAGTTGCCTTCTTCCTACCCATTTGGCTTCTTTATCATGCTTACATTTGATTGTTTTGGCTTGCTAGTTTTGACATGTTTATCATATTAGATTGCGGGCACATTGTTATAAGTTGAGGATAGTTGAGTGTTCATTCGTAAAATTCTCCTTTCACATATAAAAGAGTTTGAGTGCCCCGTGAGAGTTCATAAGTCAAAAGATCATGCAAGAGCTTAAAGGTTCATTTCAACTTTCCCATGCTACGCCGTCGTGTAAATCTCATCCATGTTTTGCTTTATTCCTTGCCCATGTTGTTTCGGGTTTTTAAATCATTATGCTTAGCTTGTTTTGGGATATTGCATTTGATGGGATGTGGTTCCTTGCTTGGGGACAAGCAAGAGTTTAGCTTGGGGGAGTTTGATAAGTGCATATTTTATACATTTTCATCCCCTATATTAGCTTCATTTTATATGTCATTTAGCACTTATCATAGTGTTTTGTACTGATATTTGTTATTCTAGTGCATCTGTTTGTCTCCACATGATTTGTAGGATACTAGAGCTTTTTGGAGCTAAAATACTACAAGATGACCCACTAGAGTACAATGGCTAAGCAAGACCCAATATTGGACTAGCATGGGGTGTTTTCATGGGTTTTTCATGAAGAAGTTGATGGACTCATGTGTGCAATGTAATTGTGTCAACAAACCAAAGTCAAGCCCAATTCAAAGTCCAAGTCAAAGTGGAAGAAAATAGGATTCCAAGCTATCTAGGATGCCAAGGGATTAGTGATTAATCGGGTGATTAATCGCTCAATTAATCACCCACATAGGATTCTCCAAACAATTAAGGGGAGATTTAATGGAAACGGGCTGGAAACACACGACCCCAATCGAGGCCGCCAACCCCGATCGGGGCTGCATGTCCCTAGCTCGTTTACGTTTCACTCCCCTCCCCTATATAAAGGGGAGGCATTTCAAGGTTTAGGATATCCAATTTTTACGTCTTTCATACACTTTACAATAGCCTTAAGCATAATTTCTCTCATTATTTTTCATAATTAGTTTCAATATTGTCAAGCTTGTAGTTGTTAAACATTTGGTTCAAAGTTAATTCAAGCATTTGGTTCTCTTTGCAATTTGGTTCTCTTTGCAATTCAAGTTCTAGTTCTTATTTCGGTAATTCTTACTCTTGTTTATTTAGTTTACATTTCTATTTACATTTTCATAACTAAATCGCTTGCATTTCATTTCTACCACTTAGTTTAATCTCACATTACATGTTATATCGTTTAGTTTATATAATTCATACAATCATGTTTATCATTTCTTACAACTAGTTTTATAGTTTACATTGCACTATGAGTAGCTAAATTTCCCTAGTCTAAGGGTTAGGGAGCCGTGCAAAATCAAGTATATAACATGTTAAAATAGGTTGATAATAATATTGTTCAAATTGCTTCTATCACATGTTTGCACTATAATGTTTAATCTTTTTTTAAGACCTTATTCAATTGATTAAGTTTGTTCATTCGTTCTAAAGTCGAGAGGCACGGAATTGAATTAGACTAAGCATGTGTAGTAGGATGACCTTGGCATGGACGAGAGTTTCTCTAGGACCCGGTCTATGGTTGACACTAATGTCGTAAGGTGGGTGTCTCTAAGCCTAAGCAATTGACAATATTTTTAATAACGAGTTTAACATAATTATATACTTACCTTTGCATGTGTGACCCGACCCCCTTTAGACTCCTTTTTATTATATAATTTACATTATAATTTTTGTTAATCATCAAACAACTAAACAAACCCAAAACGAAATCGATCTTGATAGAAATCTTCCCATAACATTTCACAACATAATTCCCGTTTCCTTGTGTTCGACCCCTATTGCCACATTCATTTGTTGTTTAGAGTAATTATCTTTGCATAGGTATACGACAAGCCTATCAGGAGACGAAGTTTATTTTAAGGGGGGAAGATTGTAATACTCCGTATTTTATAATTATATAAACAATATTATATTGCATTTATCGAGTTATGTTAAGACGGATAATAAAATAATAAAGATTATAATACACTCCCACCTACCACTATATATATACCCCTCACATTATCCACCCATCATCCAACCCTTATCCTAACATAATCCACCAAAATCCAACATCAAATTAGAGAGAAAAGAGAGAAAGAGAGAAAGTGAAGATTTTGCCCTCCGCCTCGAGATCGTAAAGTAAAACCGTTTTAAACTAGCTTTTATGTTATTTAATTTATACCATTGACTTACCCCGCAACTTGGACCCACCGTGTGACCCACCGTGACCACCATAGGACCACCTTTGACCGCCCAAATGGTGGTTTGACCGAGTATATATAATGGATTATAGTTGTTTTGTGCGACCATCTTAAGACGGATTTTTAACCCTATTACCATGACTGACCGGGGTTGGTAATGGGATGGTTGTGTCGAGGGTAGTGAGGAGAAGCTAGTGGTGGTCTTGGGTGGTGGGTAGGGTGGCTGTGGTGGTCGGAAATCAAGTCTAAAAGAGGGTGTACGAATTGTTTTGGTCGTGTGTATGGTAGTTGTTGTTATTTGTTTTGGATGTCATGGTTGGTGGTGGTTGCTAGTAGCGGCGCTGGGTGTGGGGTAGTTTCTTGACCACCGTGGTGGTGGTGGCTACGGTGGTGGCTACATTAGGCTGCTTTTTGGTGATGTTTGTGTCGGGTTGTGTATGTGTCGGGTTTATTGTTGTTGTCGGGTATTGTTGTTGTTGCCACGGTGTTTGGGCTGGCCGGTGATGGTGGGCCACGGTGGCAGCGAGGCGTGGTGGTTGTCGGGCTAAGAGGAGTATGGGTACGAGTCGGGATTTTTTTTTTTTGGGTAAAATGTAAGTAATATTATACCAAAATGAAATCACCCAAATACATCATTCGTTTTACAAAAACAACTGCAAGCATTAATCAAACGATAGAAAAATAACACAATCATATCCAATCTCTATAGCTATCACTTATCTTTCCAGTAGAGTTTAACATTTGCAGCCGCAGCCTAAGATCCATCAACACCTTCCCAACCAAAGTCTCCGGCCTCAGCAGCACTCCATTAATTCTACTCTTGTTTCTCATCTCCCAAACATTGTAAATCAGGGATTGAATACCAGCAACTATGATCTTCTTCCTTAGCAAGTTCTTCAATCTGAGTTTCAACCACCAGTGCATGAAATTATTAGTAGGAATGGCCACCTTAAAGAATCCATTAAGCAATCCCAAGCAAACTTTACTATAAGCACACTCAAAAAAATAAATGTGTATGACTTTCAGTTTGAGCTCCACAAATACAACAGACAATATCCCCACATATGCCCATCTTATATAATCTGTCCCTAGTGAGCAGTCTTCCATGAGCCACAATCTATCCAATCAGACAATGCTTAGGTAAACTCCGATTATTCCAGACAAAGGATTCCAAGCAACCCTACTGTTAGGCGTCCCCAACCAGTTGTACCCAGCATTTATAGTGTACTTATGCCCTTGTTGCAGCCACCAATCATTCCTATAGCCTGCCTTCAGCTTCTCTTTTACTCCACACAACTTCCTCCAAGACCAGCTAGCACCAGTTTTAGGCTTATAATCAACCCAGTTCACACCTTTCATATAAATAGCATGGACCCATTTAACCCATAAATGGTCCTCTTTTTAGGCAATCCACCATATGTATTTTCCCAGTGCAGCAATATTTCATCTCCTGAGATCAATAAGACCTAAACCCCCTTCCTTCTTGGCTTTACAGCATGTATCCCACGCAAGCAGGGCAGGTCCATTAGAAATCTCCTTGCCTTGCCATAGGACACTTCTACACAAAGCTTCAACCTTGTTCAAAATACTCACAGGAAGTATGAAAATGCGTGCCCAGTAACAGTGCAAGGTACTGAGTACAGATTTGATTAGCACAAACCTTCCTGCATAGGAGAGCTTCCTAACTCCAATGGCCCTGATTCTTTCCATCACTCGTTCCACCAATTTAGAACAGTCACTGGCAGCCAATCTTTTAGCAATAATAGGTACCCCTAAATACCTAAAAGGAAGCTTTCCTTCAGGTATTCCAGCAATCTGTGACAACTCCTGAAACTCCTCACTAGCAATCCCATTACCATATATGCAAGATTTACTACAATTTATTTTTAACCCAGATGCACAAGAGAAGGTCTCAAAAGCTCTCAATAGAATAGTCATAGAAGTCTTATCCCCTCTACAAAAGAGAAGTAAATCATCTGCAAAGCACAGATGAGTTAACTTCATCTTCCTACATAAAGGATGAAATCTGAAGCCCTCATCCTCTTGGACCACCAGTAACACCCTACTCAAATACTCCATGCATATTGTGAATAAAAGTGGGGAGAGAGGGTCTCCTTGTCTAATCCCTCTCTGAGCCTTGAAAACCCCAAAAAATTCTCCATTCAGAGCCAAAGAAAAAGAAGGAGTAGTAACACACTCCATAATTAAATCAATGAACTGCCCTGGGAACCGTAATGCCTCAAGCATCTCCTTTATAAAACTCCATTCAATGCTATCACACGCCTTTTGCAGATCAACCTTCATTATTAGTCTAGGGGAGCAAGCTTTCCTACCATAAAGCGTAACTAAGTCTGGACATACCAGAATGTTCTCTACTATATCTCTTCCTTTTACAAAGGCACTCTGATTAGAACTTATGATAGAAGGCAGCACCCTACTTAACCTATTGCAAAGAAGCTTAGCTATACACTTGTAGACCGTGTTACAACAAGCTATAGGTCGAAATTGTGTCACAGAAGAAGGCATATCCACCTTGGGAATCAGTGTAAGGACAGTATTGTTCACTTGCTTTAAACGTTTACCATGCTCAAAAAAATCAACAATAGCCTCACAAACAGCAGGTCCAGTAGTCCTCCAAGTGTCTTTAAAGAATTGATTATTATACCTGTCAGGCTCAGGTGCTTTAGTCCCAGGGATGGAAAACATAGCATGTCTTATCTCTTCATCAATCACCTTTTTCATCAAACGATCAGCTGAGAGCACTGAACCCTTTTGAACTGTTGGCTTGTGCATACTTATAACTCCCTTACTAGTTCCCAATAGTTGAATAAAGAAATCTTCAAAAGCTCCATTAATCTCATCAGGACTAGTTTTGCAATCCCCATATCCATCCACAATCTGAAACACCTTACTTCTATTTTGTTTTTCTTTCAAACTAGCATGGAAGTAGGCAGTGAAGGAAATGTAGATTCATATACATACTAACATATTCAAATATGTCATAATTAATTTGTCATAAAATTAAAACGGATTTTATGCATGCAAACAATAATATAAATAGAGGAGAAATCATGTCCTTACATAGTGAATTTCGGTTATTAAGGCACAAAAGAGATCACCTTTCTCTTTTGATCTTGAGCTTTTCCTTATGGATGAACAAGATCTAAGTATAAGATCTCTCCCCAAGCTTTATACCCAAGGCTTAACACTTAATCTAATTAATATTATAAGTACTAGTATAATATTAATTTTAGTAGAAAATTGAACCAAAATATTTATAAAACTCTTATATATTTCGGTTTTATGAGAGAGGAAGAGGAGGATTTTTTCTTCTCACTAGAACTTATATTTTGGATGATGGAATAATAGAATGATTTTCTACACTCATCAAAGTAGTGTATGTAGAAAAATATAAGACAAACCCTTGCCTTGCCCTCTTGGAAAACCGGGTAGGAGGAGAAGAGGAGGGAAGAACACCCACCCAATGCATGCCCTTGTTTGTCTTAACAATGCACACTAGGCTTGCAAGCCTATTCTTTTTAGCAATCATTATGTTTACTAATTATAAAATAAACACAATATGTAGCTAAAACTCCTCCAATTTTCGGCACTTTACATAATATGGATCCCATATTATTTTTGTCAATTGTCTATATGTTACATGTCACATGTCACATATATTTGTTATGTATTTTCAACATATTAAAAATCAACGTATTAATAAAATACGTCACATACAAAAATTGACTTAGTAATTTCATAATTACTTGTGCCAAAAATATTTTACCAATTTATAAATCACAACAGATTGTATTTATAATAATTCATTCAATTCCGATTGTTTCTTTAAACAATTATTTCATCCGAGTAATGATACAATTCAATTACTCAGACCGTATCTTATTTAATCACATTTCAATATGATACGTAAATTTTACTTCCAAAATCGTCCGTCAATTTTCAAGTAATTTAATTAACTCGTAACATTATACGATTAATTAAATAATCAATTAAGAGTGTTGCCCTTTAGGTATGACCTAGGGGGTCAACTGATCACCACCGTCACACGACAGTAATGTCAAACTCTAGTCAGCCAATCATTACCGATATATGTTGACCAGTTGACAGTAACAATATTACTTCCCAATTGTATTCATTTTAATGAGACTTAAACATGTGATCATTATGATCAATAGTCGTGATCGCATTATTGTCGGAGGACACATATTCCAACAATCTCCCACTTGTCCTCGACAAGTGTGCGTCACCAATTCTCTTGTCCTATTACTATCTCCCACTCAATGCAAGGTGTCTTTCAGGTCGTACTTGCAAGTGATCATATCGAGAGTGGTTTCCTCGATCCGGAGAATAAGCGATTGACCGGATTTATCCACTCGATACCTTCCGAGCGTGGCCACGCATTTCGATTCATTACTCCTCGAGTGGCCCCGAGATATTGTTATAACCCTGACTAGGGGTGGACAATTCCTATCGCACTCATTCCCTTCGACTAGCCACAACCATCATAACCCAAAATATGCCCATTTGACCCCATTTACGAAGGTCGTAGTAACACAAATCAAAGTTAATCTGAAACTGTGCCATCTTAGGAGAATAGTCTTTAGTCAAAAGAATCGACTCATTCGAATACTATAGTAGCTCTCGCCACGACCAGGCTATATAAATTTGCCGAAACTCTATAAGCGGTCATAAGGCCCGACGAAAGTTCCTAACAATCGCCTATGTGATCGACTAGTCATCTCACATGACTCTATGGCACTTGAACTTGCCATCAATCGCATCACACTCTAGTCACTTCGAGACGTCACCTCATATAAGTAACTATGGGCAAAAACAATGTTAATCCATGTTCACTTTAACGGGGTTCAATTGTCACTACAACCCGTTTGGATATAACAATGTACAAAGTGAGTTAAATAATAACTCAAACGACAAATGTCAACATCACACTCGGGTAGTCAATATCATATTACAACCTTGTGATGTTTATCATAAGTGTAAACACTTATTGATTGCAATAGAAGTTTAACATCTCATGTGTCCATGTGTACAAACTTCTTACACTTGCAATTTCCTTCACATTCATGTTCTCATACCATGAATTTTACCAAGTACACATCAAGGTTCTCGACCTTGGTTTTGGTTCTTTAACTTGAAAGAACTTTCTTATCGATCATTTCACAACGAACGAATTTGCGATGAATAATACAACTTGTACCGATCAAGTATTCCATCCACACACAATGTACTAGGTATATGTTTTGTAGAATCTTGTAATAGTTGACAAGATTATTAGCTTAGTACTTCTCACAAGTCCTAGCTTAACTAGGAAAGATTATCTTTGAATAACTTCTTATTCAACCAACCATCTTTCAAAAACTTCTCATTTCTCTTTTCAAGCTTGAAAGGTTTGGGATTCTCATAAATCCTTATATGTGTTCGGATCTTTTACAAAATGTGCAACCTCTTATCACATAATGGAACATACTTTGTCAAGCAAGCACCAAATCGCTCATCGGATTCTACTTGAGAATTCAAGACGTTTCTGTTATGGCTCACAAATCAATCATCATGCTCTTATGCATATGATTCATATTTGGACATGAATATGATTATTCTAATGGCGGAAACATTAGTCACTAATAATCATAAGATCAAACGTTCTCAGGTTCAATGAACTACCATGACTGTTAATGGTAATCCCATTTTCATTCATATGAACAACCTATGTATATGTTGATACGATGTGTATCTCTTTAATACTAATCCAACATCCCATGATGTAATTGGATTCATCATTGTCCATTTTCATCCAGAATTGAAAACTCAAAAGCTTCTTTATGAAAGAAGGTATTGGCTCGTCATTCTTTAATGAGTAATGAGTTTTATACATTCAAGGATGATAGCTCCCACTAAATTCCATGTCTTCACATGAGAATTTCCTAACTCCCACTTAATTCAACATATTTCGAAATTGACTTCTCAATCGAAATTTGTCAAGAATATAAATATAAATTGCTTTGCCAAGTTACTAGGATAAAACCATATATGTTCCCATCATATCCTTTCAAAAATGCCTATTTTGAAGTGGTCTCATCTCGACCTTACGGAAAGAGATTTTAAATCTCTAACACACTCATGTCATAATGATGTGTAGCAATGTCATTATTCAAATACAAATAATATTTAGTATACGTCCTTCGCAAATACCCTTTTGGAAGGAGATTTAACCATTTCATAGGGAGGTTAAGCAATGACATTTGTATGGTTAAAACGTTGGCTATAGAAGATATCGGAATATCAATCTTTGCAACTTGATTTTGATCATAACTAGTATGTTACTTTGATTCATTTAGGCTCTTAAGTAAAACTCATGATTGAAACTATTTGGTCAAAATTTATCATATAGAACTTAGTCAAAAACTTGTTAAGACTTTGCATTAGTCATTTTCATCCAAAACTTCTTTTGGTCTCCTCGTGTAGTTATCTTGAGAATATACTCTTATGATTACTACACTTGGTCTCTTTAGTCATATAGAACTAACTTGAGACCATAGATCTCATCTATTCGGTATACTATGTAAATAGATATACCTTCATTCAAATCATTTTCTCTTGCGTAGATCTTCATTTACACAAGTACACAATTTTATCTTGCCTTGTGTGTTGTGTCTTCATTTTTCTCCCACTCTATCTTTAGAATAAATACACTAAACATTCAAAGATAGCATATGAGACACAAATTAATGATGTTGAATTATAAGGAGAACTACCTCATAGGTAGACTAATAGTTATTGATTTTATATGAGTTCTTGGTGATTGACATTCCTTTAAGAGAGTTCATAGACTCAAAATCGCTTCAAAAATGATCATACACAAGCCTTAAGCATGTGGACATATAATGAAACCCGTCATTATATTTGTCTATTAGATCACTTTAAGTGAATGATCTTATGTTTCAAAACGCAAGCATTTAAAGATGAATTTTAGAACATTAAAAGGATAAATGATAAAACGGGTGACTTGGGTTGCAAACCAAGTCACCATCATCCAAAATACAAACCATTATCCAAAATACCTTTCCATGTCGAACACGGAAACTTAAAGTTCTAAAATTCAAAACATAACTTAAAATAAGACAATGAAAAACAAAGCTCCACAAAAGCTATCCTTAGCTTCTCCATGGTTTCTCATGCTTGTTTTTCTTTTCCCTTGTCTTTGCTTGGTGGAGGCCCTATTTACAATAAAAAGGGAGATACATTATCACAACTTTGCATCATAATACCATAGTTGAATTTAGAAACATAAAAGAAGGATAGTCATTTACCTACTGGAGTAATTCTTCCAGCTTTGATATCACCAAGGTATTTGGAACAATTTTGTAATACCCCGTATTTTATATAATATAATTAATTAAACGGATATTATTATATATAAATATTATATATTATTTTACTAATTATGTCGGGATAATAGTTGAGTCGAGTTAATTGTTTAGTCGTGTTGATATCGTAAAAGCGAGTTGTTGCATAAGTTATTTGAGACGGGTTTATATGGTATTCGAGACGTGAGCTAAACCATTTACCCTCGACCCATTTGGGTTTACCCAATATCATGTTTAACCCAATTAACCCAACACCCAACATCATGTTCTAACCTAAGTTTTAACCTAATGTTTTTACCCTAGCAATACACGACACACACCTCACCCGCCTCCCTCACTTCACCAGCCGAGATCTCAACCTTCACACAAAAGAGAGAGAGAGAGAGAGAGCCTGGGTTGTTGACGACGCGCAACAAGGAAGGGCGGGGGGCTATTGACGATGACCTAGGGTGGCCCCCGGTGGCTGTTTTGGTGGCGGTAAAGGTAAGAACTCAACCCCTTTTTCCTCTGTTTTGTATTTATGTCGCGGGTTGTTGGTTGTTTAGTGTCTAAGGGAGGTGTTCACGGTGGTTGTGGATGGGGTATAGGTAATGGGTGGTTGGAGTCGCTCCTGTTGGTGGTGGTTAGGTGGGTTATATGTGGTGGAAATGGCGGCAGGAGGTGTTGTCGACAGGGGTTGACACACGGGTTAACTGGCGGGTTTTCAGACGGGTTTAGATGGGTAGCTTTGGGGTGGTGCCACCGTTGACTAGGGGGAGGTCGACGGTGGTGGTGCTAGGTTGTCGGTGTTCGTGGGCGACGCAGCAAGGGCGTGGTGGTTTGGCAGGGGTAAGGTTGTTGGTTGCGGTGGTGGTAAAGGGAGAAAATGGGGCGGTGGTGAAGCACGGCTTTGAACCAGGCCAAAAGACGGCCATGGTTGGACTCGCCGGCGGGAGTCGACCACCTTGGGGTTGGTGGTTGGTGGTGGGGACGAAGTGGGTAGCAGGTCAGGTGGTTGTCGAGGTGGTGTAGGTGGCGCGTGAGGTGTGTGAGTGCGTGTGAAGGGGGTAGTGCGATGACGGGCTGTTTTGGTTTAGAAGCGGGTTTTTCATAATGTAATCGTTATATTCGTAATGAGTCGTATTCTTAATTAATTAATTTAATTCCCGAGTTATTTAATGTAATTAGAGACGGGTTTTGAGTCGGGATTGTTTGGGTTGTTCTATGTTGGATTCGGGTTTTCTTAAATCGTATAATTCGTTTAAATAATCGTGTTGGTTTAAGTTCCGAGTTAATTAAAATAAAATAATAATTAATTAACTAGAAACGGGATTTTGAGACGGGTTTGTTAAAATGAAAAGACTACTATTTCGGGAAAGTTTCTATTTTGGGAAATTCTATATTTAGTAGTTAATAATAATAAATATTATAATGGTTTTAGGTGACGGACTCGTGAAGGATCGATAATCAAATTCATTGCCTTATTTCTGGACTGCTTAACTGCTTAGTTGGATTCGCTGGCACTTTGAGGTAGGGGAAATACACTTGACTTACCGGTGTTGTTGAATTGTGTTGAGTTGTTGTGTTACATGTGACCGAGCTGTGATCGATGACGTAGTGCGTGGTTATAATTTATGTTATGATTCATATCTTTGGGTGTGGTTGATCAACTGTTCGTGTTGATTATGTTATTTCATTATTTTGATAGCTGGCATGATTTCATTCATTCATCTACATATTGCATTGCATTAATTACTGTTGAGCATTTCATATGCATTGGAGTTGGAGGATGATGTGGTGGTGACGATGTTGAGATACGATGTGATGTTGTGATAAGGCCCGGGCGGGTTCTGCAGACTTGCCCTGGTGTCCTCAGTGCAAGTTGCGGATCGGCTACGGTCGATATATATAGTCTACCGGGGATCGGTATGGCTGGGTTGTCCGGGTTATGAGATATGAGAAATGAGATATGAGATATGAGATATGAGTTGAGATGGAGATGGAGGTGACGGAGGATCATGCATATCATATTTTGTTGTTCAATTGTTTTCCCTACTCAAACTTGCGGTGACCACGTGTGTATTCGTGTACGCTTTGTGATGATCCAATTATTGGGAAGCGGTTGACAGTATTTCGAGACTGATGGGAGCTGGCTGGGAGGAGAGTTTGGATGACGGACTTAGTGCCTAGCCCACCTTAGTCTTATTAGTAGCTTTATCAGACTGTATCTTTTGGTCATATCTTTGGAGACTTTGTTTTATTCCAGTTGTAATCTCACTATAAACATTTTTTAATAAAGTACTGTGTTTCTTTCCTTTGTATCTACTACCTCGGGTTTCCGAGATGGTAACACCGTCATTTATCTGAGGAGTCCTAGTTCAGGCCCTTAAATAAATGGGGGTGTTACAAATTTCTTTTCCAATGCCCCATGCCATTACAATAATGGCACTTATCAAGAGGACCCTTCTTGACTTTGGAGGTGCTAGCTTCACAAGACTTAGCTTTGGTGAATGTGGGAGCTTGCTTTTTACCCTTTCTTCCACTCTTCTTGAACTTCCCCTTACTCTTTGCGCTTATATTAAGCACATCCTTGGGGGGGTTCACATTTAACCCCATGTCCCTCTCGGCTTGCACAAGTAACTTGTGCAACTCCTCAAGAGACACATCCTTGTCTTGCATATTGAAATTCACCCGGAATTGCACATATGCCATGACCTTAGACAAGGAGTGTAGAATCCTATCTACGATGAGTTCTTTGGGGATTTCAACCTTTTGAATTTTCAAGGTCTCGACAAGCTCCATGAGTTTGAGCACATGAGGGCTAACCTTTTGGCCCTCTTTGAAGTCGAGATCAAAGAATGCCGCGGCCGCCTCATATTGGACGATCCGCGGAGTTTGTGAAAACATGGTCACAAGTTTGGAGTAAATCTCATTAGCATTGCCCATTTTAAAGGCTCTCCTTTGGAGTTCCGCCTCCATCGCAAATATTAAGACATTTTTCATTGCGGCGGACTCCTTTTGGTAAGTCTCATAGGCTTCCCTCGTGGCGCGGTGGACCTAGTGGAGGTTCGGGTGGAGAGGCCTCGGTAAGGTAACGAAGCTTGTCGTCACCTTCGGTGGCTAATTTGAGTTGGGCATCCCATTCGGAGAAATTTGACCCATTCTTTTCAAGTTTACATCGATCCATAAAGGATCGGAGCCAAGATGAAGTAGCGAGTGGTGTAGCATTAGGAGTTGGTGTTGATGTTGCCATTTGTTATGAAAAAGAAGTGGTCTACAAAACAAAATATAAGGAGTAAAAAAAATGTCGTTTTAATTATACTCGTAAAAATGTATGATTTAAACAAGTTTTACGCATTTTTCTAGTGACCTCTACCCAACTAGATAAATGATTCCAAGACCCAAATTCATATCGACTTAGGCACGGTGGGGCCGATACATCCTTTATCAATATAACTCGGTGGATTAACGTTTAATCGATTCTACTTTTAGAACTCTTGGTCGATAATATTACATTAACAATTATCTATAGCCCAAAACACATCGACAAGGGCACGGTGGGGCCGATACATCCCTTATCAAATACTTTTGTTGAGTTCAATCCAAATTTCGAATAAATGTGTCCATGATCCAAAACCATATTAACTTGGGCACGGTGGGGCCGATACATCCCTCATCAACATGAATTCGGTGGATTAACATTCATCACCCACTTCCCCTACGTAACAAGGTTTGTACCCCGGTGTGGCCGAGTGCACTCCCTCACGAAATAGGTTTTCATGGTTTCTACTATTTGGTAAGGCTATGTCTCAATTGATAGTTTTAGCGAGAGGTCATGTCAATTTATTATCTATCACGTTTTAAGTGAACTAAAGCGGTGAACTACGATAATTTTAATTGACAAGGTCGATAAACTCGATAAAAGAAGACAATGCATGTTTAGTTATGGCGATTTAGCGATGCATGTAACATAAAATAAAATGCAAGCATAAAAGATAAATAAATCCTAGTATGGCCTTTCCTAAAATAGAAAAAAAACTATTAATCTATTACATATTCGGAAACCAACTCCATTGGTCCCTTGACCTTCGGTTGTGACACGCATCTCGAGGTAACACCGTCTTTATGTATCGCCATTCTTGAAGTAATCCGTCTTTTGGAACTCCGGAATGAATAAAAATTACATAATAAATTACATAATTTCCTATTTATACATTTGTAACTAAAATAAAATAAATCTATTAAATTACAAAACGGTGATACGAGATCACAATAAAAATTACAACCGAATCGATATTCCCATACATTTCGGGAAATACCAATTAAAATCTAAGGCCATACTAAGTAAAATTACATAATTCAAAAATTACATAAATTAAAATTATGACAATCATAAAGAAAATGCAGCATTATAATATGTATGAACATGCTCAATTTTTATGCTAAATCGCCTTTAAATAGCCAATATCATATATTACTCGGTTTTTACGGATTTGCGTGATTTCAACGTTTTATAATCACAAAAATACATAAACTCATATTTATGCATAAGTTAATTACCCTAACCTCTTAGGACTCAAAATTTAGTCTTCACTAAAAATTTGACCATAATTAACCTTTATTTACAAAATTGTTCATAAATGGACCAAAAATTAGAAAATAAGCTATTAAACTTCAAATAAATCCAAAAATTCCAAATAAATTCAAAATTTGAAATTTAAATTCATGAACATTCTGGAAAAATTCCATGACACTCATAATGTTCAAAATCTTTAGGTTAAAAATTTCGAAATTTTTCCCGAAAAACAATGTTGCGGTTTATCGATTTATAATAAAATAATCATAAAAACATGGAAAAAATTATTTTAATTAACTTTTCAATTTTAGATCTGAAAAAATATAATAAAATGCAACATTACACGTTTTTCCTAAGTCATAGATTATGTTTTATTAATTTTCCACTAATAATGTCACTATTTATGCTATTTTTCTTCAAAAATTCATAAATCATGCTAAAAGACTTCTTTATAGCCAATTATTTTACACACATCTTGTAAAATTGCATGTGACAACATATTAATTTTCTATGACCAGATTCGAAATTTAACTCATATTAACCTATTTTTCACTTAAATCCGAATTTAATAATGAAAAATTCATTTTTCGAGCATAACAAGTCCAAAAATTATGAAAATTTACAGGTTATCTCAAAATAATATATGTGACAACATATCCAAAAATCAACATAAAATTCGAAGTATAGCTAATTTTCGACCAAAAATGACATTTTTACTCATAAAATCACATTTAAATGCCATTATTGTAAAATATGAACAATAAAAATCCGAAAAATAAACCAAAATATCCTAAAACATTTTAGGACCAGAAATATTAACATGCATGTAATAATTTCGTGATATATCATAATAACACAAATTTTACAAGTTTTATTTGTTATTCATATAACTTGGAAAAACTTTTAACCAATTTGCATGCAAACAACCGTGGCTCTTGATACCGATTGAAGGAAATGTAGATTCATATACATATTAACATACTCATATATGTCTAAAATAATTTGTCATAAAATTAAAACGGATTTTATGCATGCAAACAAAAATATAAAAGAAGAGAAATAATGTCCTTACATTGTTGATTTCGGATTTAAGGGCACAAAAGAGATCACCTTTCTCTTTTGATCTTGAGCTTTTCCTTATGGATGAACAAGATCTAAGTATAAGATCTCTCCCTAAGCTTTATACCCAAGGCTTCTCTTAATTTGATTAATATTACAAATACTAGTATAATATTAATCAAGGTAGAAAATTGAACCAAAACTTTTATAAAACACTTATATGTTTTGGTTTTTAAGAGAGAAGAAGAGAGGATTTTCCTTCTCACTAGAACTTATATTTTGGATGATGGAATAATAGAATGATTTTCTACACTCATCAAAGTAGTGTATGTAGAAAAATATAAGACAAACCCTTGCCTTGCCCTCTTGGAAAACCGGGTAGGAGGAGAAGAGGAGGGAAGAACACCCACCCAATGCATGCCCTTGTTTGTCTTAACAATGCACACTAGGCTTGCAAGCCTATTCTTTTTAGCAATCATTATGTTTACTAATTATAAAATAAACACAATATGTAGCTAAAACTCCTCCAATTTTCGGCACTTTACATAATATGGATCCCATATTATTTTTGTCAATTGTCTATATGTTACATGTCACATGTCACATATATTTGTTATGTATTTTCAACATATTAAAAATCAACGTATTAATAAAATACGTCACATACAAAAATTGACTTAGTAATTTCATAATTACTTGTGCCAAAAATATTTTACCAATTTATAAATCACAACAGATTGTATTTATAATAATTCATTCAATTCCGATTGTTTCTTTAAACAATTATTTCATCCGAGTAATGATACAATTCAATTACTCAGACCGTATCTTATTTAATCACATTTCAATATGATACGTAAATTTTACTTCCAAAATCGTCCGTCAATTTTCAAGTAATTTAATTAACTCGTAACATTATACGATTAATTAAATAATCAATTAAGAGTGTTGCCCTTTAGGTATGACCTAGGGGTCAATCGATCACCACCGTCACACGACGACAAGAATGTCAAACTCTAGTCACCAATCATTACCGATATATGTTGACCAGTTGACAGTAACAATATTACTTCCCAATTGTATTCATTTTAATGAGACTTAAACATGTGATCATTATGATCAACAGTCGTGATCGCATTATTGTCGGAGTACACATATTCCAACAGGCAGTGTTGTCATCTCCTTCCAGAGCCCACTCAGCCTTTGTTTTTTGCATTAAAAACTGGTGCATAGCATTGAGGAGCATAGAATACTCTTTAGCCACCTCTCTCTCAGTCTGAATCAGAGTTGGATCAGAAGGATTAGCTCTTAAGTCCTGATGTATCTGCTGTAAGGCTAGAAATTAAAAGTGATAGAGGCAGTGTTCTCAATATCATAAAAGCTATGCTTATTTAAACTCTTAAGAGGCCCTTTCAATTTTTTGAGTTTTGAACCCAACTAATACATAGGAGTACCATCAACTTGTTCACTCCAAGCAGTATCCACAATCTGATTGTAATCAGTAGCTAGTGACCACATATTATAATATTTAAATGGCACTTTCTTCCTCTGAACAGTCTCCCCAAACTGCACCACGCAAGGACAGTGGTCAAATATTCCTTCAGGCATGAAGTTAGCATAAGCATCTGGGAAAACGCTTAGCCAATCCTCATTCACCAAAAATCTATCTAACCTACTATATTTCCTCGTAAGAGCCCCTTGTTTGTTGTTCCAAGTAAAGAACGAGCCAATGGCCTTAATATCCTGGACCCGACAATAATCAATACAGTCCTGGAAAGGTTGAATCTCAGCCAAAGAAACCTCACCTCCAATCCTTTCCTGATAAGCTAGTACATTATTAAAATCACCACCAATGGCCCAGGCCTCAACACAATGATGACTATATCTTTTTAAACTGTCCCATAGAGCACTTCTCATACCCTGATCATTGAACCCATACACACAAGTAAACCAAAAAGCTCTCCCATTGATCTTGTCCTTCACAAAAGCATGAATGGTCTGACTTGTAATATCCACAATGTTAACATCATACCCTTGAGGATTCCATAGCAGCCATATCCTACCCCATTTATGCTTACTACTGTTTGTACAAATTGCCCACAAAGAACAAATATTATTCCTTACACTCAACCAGTTATTGCTTTTCACCTTAGTCTCAACCAGTCCAAATAGCCCAATTTTATTTGAATGCAAAAACCATTTTATTTCTTTTTGTTTATTTATGCTATCCAGACCTCTTATGTTCCAAAAGCCTATATTATCCATTATCAACTCGAGAGGTTGTTCCTTCCTCAACTCTTCTTTCTAGTCTAAGTCTACCACTACTCAACCCACCCTTGGCCATCTGTACTGATTTTTGAACAGCACTATTAAACACCTCCATAAAAGTAGACTTCCCTGGAATACTGTCAGCCACAAAATCTTGGGACTTCATCCTGGTAAGAATCCTAGAAGGAGTAATTGGGGATCTCATCACCTTGGGTGTAGTCATAGCACGGCTCTTCCCAGTAGTATTCTTCTCTTTCCCATCAGGTTTTGCAGGTTGAACTACAGGCTGTGGAGGCTTCACCACAGGCCTCCACACCTGTTTAGTTACAACTCTAGGTTTCACCTTACCTTTATCTTCAGGTTTCCTACAATTAGCAGCCAAGTGCCCCATGCCTTTACGTTGAGAGCACTTAAGGGGGAGCTAATCATATTCCACCTTAACAGTCTGCACTTTCCCCTTTTCATCCATAAATTCAGCAGTAGTAGGAAATTTCTGATCCATTTTAACCTTAACCATAATCTTTGTATAAGAGAGCAACGTTTTATGCACAGTAGCATCATCACATCTTATATACTCTCCTATGATACCACTAATCTTCTTTAATGCATTTGCACCCCCAGAATTTTAACTCCAACCCTACCAATTTTATCCAAATAGGAACCTTAGTAATCTCCTGTTTAACTAACTCTGTATCATCATTCCATTCATGAATGAATACAGGTTTATTGTCAAACATAAGTTGTTCCGTTTGTAGGGCTCTCTGTTGCATTTCAAGGGTTTTAAAACGCACCAAAAAAATACCATTAGGTAGGAATGAGACTTTATCAACATCAAATTTACTCCAAACACGCCTCACAAATCCTTCAACAACATTCCAAGGGGAAATTTGCTCCTAAAATATAACCATATATCGCAGTTTTCCAATAACTAATTTCAGGAGCTACATCATCATCAGAATGTTGTACAAGTACCTTTGATTGAGTTTTAGGCTCAGGTTTTTTCATTTCTTGCTCATTACTTCTGTCCAAGTCCCATCCTCCTTCTGGAAAATCTCTGCATCAACTTCTTCCTTCAATTCCTCCGCTACCTCAGGGATATCATCCAAATCAAGCTCAAGATCATACGGAAGAAGACAGCGCGCATGATTTTTTGGATTCAATTGAACCGTCTCTTCAATCTCATTAATTTCTTCCTCAAGAATACTATATCATCTTGTCAATTTTTTTCCAGATGTATTTGTTTTTTTTTTTTTGAATTATTTTGTGTATTTTTCGATCGTGCCATTGCAAAATCTAATAAAAAAAACAAAATTAGGGTATCAAAAAGGAATTATCACGTTTCTGGGAAAATTAGGGGTTTCTCTCTCATCTCTCTATGATCTCAAAAGGTTTGTGGTAAAATTTTACGAGTCGGGATTTTTGAATAGCTTAAGACGAGGTTTATTTAATTAACTAATTACGTATTTAGTTTAATTAGATTAGATTAGTTAGTAATTAATTATATTTAATTAATTATATTTAGGTGACGGTTTTTGTGGAAGAGTATTTTATTCGGATTGTTTATGGAGATTTGCTAAAAGGTAGGTTTATCCTACTCAATTTTAATAAGTTGTCTAATTGTTAAATGAGTCATATGTCATTCATTTGCATTGAATGAGTCGGTAATTGGCATGTTATACGGTATCTTGCATTTATTGTATTGTCTTGTATGTCGGAGGACTTGCTGGCTTACTTGTTATTATGGAGACGTGAGTGTAGATACCTCATTTCTGCACCTCTCGCAAACCACCCGGTGATGATTGGGCCGCATGTTTGCTACGCGGAACGATTTGTGACAATTCGTAAGTTTATCGTCAAGTGATTGCTCAAATATTAATGTCTACCTCTTAGTTGTCATCTACGTGCGATACGGTCGTTTTTGACATAATTAGAGTACATTTGGAGTCCGGGCCTAAAACCGTCTTCATTTTCTGATAACCGTTAAATCCCGAGTCAGAATGTTCTGGAATGTTCCGGATATTTCTATTCCATATTTCATAATTTTCACCCTTTGGTAAACAATTTCCCGTAATATTCACATAAGATATTAAGGAAAACCAAATTATTCCGTCCTACCATAACTTAAACACGGAAATCTTTCTTCCCCAGGGGGAAACCACTTGGGAACAGACGCAGCAGGTGCTGCGCCTCTTCCAAGAGACGCAGTGGCTGCTGCGCCTCTTCCCAGGTCCTTTTCTGCGTAATTCTCGTATCTTTTTCATATCTTTCCGAGATTCACTTCCCAAGAATCTCCGAAACCCTAATTCCTCCACGTGATTAGTATAAATAGGAGCCTTCGCTCCTCATATTTCTCACGCGAGTGTCCGCCCTTCTCTTCTCCCTTTGCATTCTAGACCTTTGTTCTTACTTTTTGGCGTCTACGTGCTTGAACATTCAACCACGTAAGCTCGGATCCTTCTGAGTACCAGCCTTGTTTGCATGATCGACCAATTTGACCAACTCCACATCAATCAACTTAATTAATTTAATTGTTTTCCTCTTACGAGGGCACTTTCTTTACATTCGCGTCGAGCATCACTAATCGATATCTTAGTCCTTCTCGTTTCGTCAAACATGTAAGTCTGAGGGTGTATAATCCTTATTTATTTATTGTTATTTACATATTGTATTATTAATGTAAGATTTATGTCGAAAATATCATTAAAACCGATTTCTAAAACCGTGTTCAAAACCTCTTTTTACGGATTTCCAGAAGACTGGCCGTCGAGAAAGGATGCAGCAACTGCTGCGCCTCTTCGAAGGAGCGCAGCACCTGCTGCGCCTCTTCGTGAGGCTGCCGCAGTTCCTGTTTCCTTTCTTCTTCCTTCGTCCTCTGTAATTCGTCAAAATCTTATTCCTTTTATTCGTCTCTTGTTAATTCTTTGACATAACAGTATAATAATTCACATGTATATTAATATTCATCATTAACACGTTTTATCCATCATAAATCCGGCTAAAATCCCTTATAATTTCATATTTGAGGGTTTTCGTCATTAAACTCAATTCGGGTTTTAGAGGTTCGATTCAATCAATATTGAGTCTCTGGAATTCGTCGTTGACATATTTTCACCTGTTATTCATCGTTTGTTCATCACATTCATCATTAATTCGTCATGTTTTAACTAATTAATTTGTTTAGATAATTTATATTTGTTAATTAACCGTTCATTCATGTAAATAATTCGTTATATTCCGTCTCATTCATGTTTTTATTGTTTTATGACCATTAATCACATGCAAATAACATATTAATCACTTTCATCCGAGTAAATAATTTAATCAATCCATAAATTTACCAATTGATATTAACAATTCGCAATTAAACTACGACCCGAACTCGGTCGAATGACGCAAAGAATCGCTGCTGCGCTATTCAAAGGACGCACGGCTCTGCTGCTTTATTCGGTTGAATTCTCCCGAACTCCGTTTTTGCCTTGACATAGTTTAATTAGCTTACGTATAATTAACTATTAATCGTATTATCACCTACTGATCTGTTCGTTGATTCTTTCTTTTATTCGTTTTCTCAAATTATCCGTTTTAAAGGTATTTTCGACATAAATCGCTAAATCCATTGTAATTATTGTAATTTTCATTATTGTAATTTTATTTATTTGTATTTATCGTATTTCTTGCGTCTATTGTATGTTTTCACATGTAATTGAGCATTAAAATCCTACTTTGACATTAATTGTATGCTAATTAATTGTTCACCGACTTAGTCTAATTCTCACATGCTAGGATTAAAACTTGGATGTTGCATTGCATGCATATAATCGACGATATATCGAGTATGAATAACTTCCCTAATCATTAGTAGAGGTCGCTATCGAGGCGGGCGGGATTAGGTGTTCGATCAAAAGAGCTTCCTAATACGTACCCTCACCCCTTACTCCAGATCTCCGTGAACAACCGTGTTCATTGGCATCCACGAGAGTCATTCTAGACATAGAATGCTAAGGGTAACGATTGCTTAGTGTTCATGTCTCTACTTTGTGTCTTGACATGACACGAGGTATTCGAACGGTTCCAATTTCCTAAAAAATTGGTGGCGACTCCATACAAAAATGCAAACGCTTGTTCCTCTTCTCTCCCAAGCGCCCCCGTGGGCACCCCCGCTGACCACAGTTTGGCGACTCCGCTGGGGATAATACACTTACGTGTAGCAAGGGTGAAACTTGAACAAGGTTAGGGAATAGTTTGTATAAGACAATTGTCAGTTTTCATAACTCGGTCTTCCTAGATCGTTTTATTCGGCCTTCCTAGGCCCAACCCAACCCATTCGACCAATCGTCCCGTCTAAACGGTCCTAATTCTTATTTGGGCCTAAGGATGGATAGCGATTGACGTCATCCATACCATGATGCTTACTCTTGTTTGTATCAAGGGCCTTCACTACTTGAGGAAATGGACTAGGAATCGGCCTTACTCTTGTTTGGTACGAGCCTCTCCACAGACTTCGGGTTTGATGGTTCGGTATGCTAACCCACCCTTTAAACCAAAACCCTTTTAAATGCACTCAGCATCCCGTTATAATGCTTGTATAAATTCTTGTACATTACATGATCACCATTTCTAAACAAAACCATGACGATTTTGCAAAAATCAAAACCCTTCTTTTAAATCAAAATTTCGAAAAAAATAGGCCTTCAATTAGCGCAAAACCAAGTCAAAACTCTGTCCGTTTGTCGTGTCAAAATTCGGGCCACGAGCCCATTTCAAAACCTCACTTTGAGTCCACTCCTACAACTACACTATAGTTGACTAGGACACACATTTTGAAAAACCTTGTCTTTCTTCAAAGCTCACTCAACACAAGTGGCACACACCCACTTCACGAGTCAAAACATTTCTCCTTTTAGCAAGTGTGTTAGAATGGTCGATCGTGTTTTGATTCGTCGTCGGTCTCTTATCCAGTTTTCAAGATGCCTGGATCCAGCGAAACAAACCTCCACCAACTTCAAGACGATCGCTTCAACCCCACCGCGTTAATCACAGAAACCAACGCAAGTCAGCAGAAAGGATGGAGAAAATCAATCAAGTGGACCAACAATCAAGGAAGACTCTTCAAGCTCACCACTGGAGAAGGAGAGATGTTCAAAGGAGAACCAGAAGACGATGAGTTCGAGTCGGATTCGGAGTCAGAGTCGGAGTCTAGAGAAGTCATTAGAGAGTCTCCTTCTGTCGTCCTCCCCACTCCCTTTGTTTCTCCTAGCTTAGCCTCAAGTAGTCACAGTAGTTCGGGAAATGTCCCAACCACTGTCCCTTTGCCGCCACTGACCATGGATCAGTTGGCTTCTTTGTTTCAACTTTACTCAAATTTTAATATGAATAAATCAGGTTCTGCTTACTCTTTGTGTTATCTTGAGTGCAATTCTGTTTACGATGATACTGAGGATGACCAAGACCCAGACTCGATCGAAATACCTCCCTACGTAGCCAAAGAAATACTGCAGGAAGGGGAAGGGGGACCAGTTATAGAGGACACCGAACCCATCAACGTAGGAACCGAACTAGAACCCCAAGAACTTAGGATAGGGACTACCTTGAGCTCTACCGAAAGGGCCGATTTCATAGACCTCCTAAATGAATTCAAAGATGTTTTCGCTTGGTCCTACAAAGACATGCCGGGGATCGACAGGGATATCGCCGAACATAGGATTCCGATTAAGCCAGGTTTCAAACCTGTAAAACAGAAGCTTCGACGAATGAGGACAGAATGGGCTCTCAAGATTAAGGAAGAAGTTGACAAGCAATTCAAAGCCGGGTTTATCAAAGTTTCCGAGTATTCTGACTGGGTAGCCAACATAGTACCCGTACCCAAAAAGGATGGAAGAATCCGTGTTTGTGTTGATTTTAGGGACTTAAACAAAGCAAGCCCTAAGGATGACTTCCCTCTGCCACACATTGACATATTGGTGGACAATACTGCAGACCACGCGTTACTATCCTTCATGGATGGATATGCGGGTTATAACCAAATCAAGATGGCCATAGAAGACATGCATAAGACCTCCTTCGTCACTCAATGGGGAACCTATTGCTATACGGTCATGCCGTTTGGATTGATCAACGCCGGAGCTACATATCAACGCACCGCAACTACCCTCTTACATGACATGATGCACAAAGAATTTGAGGTATACGTAGATGACATGATTGTCAAATCCAAGGACAGAGAAGGGCATATTGCGAACCTTCGCAAATTTTTCACAAGGCTACGAAAGTACAACATGAGGCTCAATCCTCAGAAATGCACATTCGGAGTAACATCTGGCAAACTCCTAGGATACGTCGTTAGCCAACGAGGTATAGAAATAGACCCTTCAAAGATCAAAGCTCGATCGAAATGCCACAACCTCAAACGAAAAAAAGAAGTCGAGGATTCCCGGGAAAAGTGCGATATATAGTCGATTCATATCGAAACTTACAATGATTTGTGAGCCTATCTTCAAGAAACTCAAGAAAACAGACCACACCATGTGGGATGATGATTGACAAAAGGCGTTTGACCGAATCAAAGAGATATTGGCTAAGCCACCAGTGCTCATGCCACCTCAACGAGATCAACCTCTTGGTTTATATCTCACAGTAACCGAAACAGCCATGGGTGCCATGCTGGCTCAAACTGTAGGAAATGAAGAAAGAGCTATCTACTACCTTAGTAAGAAGTTCTTGGAGTACGAGTGTAAATACTCACAACTCGAAAAGACATGCCTCGCTCTTGTGTGGCAACGAAGAAGCTACGCCACTACATGCTTAGCTACTCCGTCAAAATATACTCCAAAATGGATCCTGTGGACAAGGCCCTCGGGAACTGCGTCCGCGGGATCCACACTAAGCATAATCGACTCGAGGTTCTTTCGAATCGAATTAAGACATATTAGAGTCGCCACCAAGTTTTTTGGGAACTTGGAACCGTTCAAGTCAACTTTACACCTTTCATCGAAAAGCATAAAGCCAATCGACTACGAGTGATTAAAGATAAAGACTTGTACCCTATATCACTCGATTTGAATGACTCTCGTAATCCAATGGTATTTAGACGGATCCACAAACCATAGATCTTGAGTAAGGGGTGAGGACACCTAACCCCGCCCGTCGATAACGGCCTCTACTAAGTCAAGTGTCGGAGTTCAAACAAGGTCATAGCTACTACGATATATGATATGCAAACATCGTTTTAAACCCTAACATGTGACAACAATTTCTATGTTGTTTTAGATGCAACTAAACTAACTTTGTCAAAGTTGTAATTTAGCATGTGGGTTGATTAATCTAACAACATACAAAACAAAGCAAATAAGGCTTAAGGGGGAATGGGGGAGCCGTGGGATCTACCAATTACAAACCAGGCATTTCATGCCGACACAACAATAAATTAAAGATACAACTCGATCTAAATACAATTGCTATATACGACACCATACACGACACATGGCCATTTGGCCTAGGAAAACGTGCACAAAGGGGTGACTCACGGCCTACATGACTCACGGCCTTGGGTCGCTCCTCGTAATGCGTGCTTTCACTTAATATTATCGAATTAGACATTGGGTCACACACCAAAGCATGCATTAGCATAAATCGGGCCATGTTGCTTTAAACAACATGCGATTTACTACGCTCTCACTTGCATTGGTGCACAACCGTCTAACTAGACAAGACTAAGGTTTTTAGAAATCGCTTGACTCGATAAAGGAGAACTAATTACAAACAAGTTACAAAACGCGACTCGATAAACACAAATTGATTACAAGATACAAACAATGAGACTAAGATAAAAAATCGAGAAAAGGGATACAAAAGACACGGCCAAACACGACCTCATACACGGCTATCCTAGTTCCTAGGTTAGATTCATTAGGTTAGATGGATTTGCAAAGCGATGCGGAAAATACATTAGAAATCGATGACAAAAAGAGGTCAGAAGGCTTCGCCTAAAACCGGGTGTTCTACACGGCCTAAGGGGTCAAATTAGGTCAAGTTCGCTAATTGAATTAACTCGTCGAGTGTTAATAAGAAGGTGCTAGTCACGCACTCTTATACTAGCGAGAAATTAGGTGAAAGAGAGAGATGCGTTCATTAAGTTACAGAATTGTCGATTGATTTTAAAAGCTATGTCGAAGCACCCTAACATGTCTAATTAGGTTATTTAAATGATCGAATGTCGTCTAAATAAGTCATATGTTAACAATCAGAGGTCGTATTAACATGTAAATGGTCCAGGGGTAGGTCGAATCACACGAGAGAAGAGAGGGGTCAAAAGCGAAGAGCGAAGTCAAAAATCCGTTTTATTTATGCCCTACCTTGAACACGAGGATATGTAAATGAGACGAGGGTGTACGACCGACTGATGTAGCGGTTTCTTTCCCATCTCAAGTCAACGCGGGTGTTCATGGTGGTACTTTAACTCATACTCGGACTAAACTAGTTTCATAGTTAATTTAAACGATAAATAAAAACGATAAACGAAATAAAACGAAACAATAAAAAACAAACATAAAAAACGAAATAAAGGGAAGAAAGAGGAGGATTTGATGCACCCTCAACCTACATGTATCGTTGACACCGTCTTGGGTCGTAATCGATGGTAGATTTTATCTCGAGAGGCCGTCGTCGACGAGGAAACAAAGCAAACAACACGTTTTTATCGAATCTGGACATCAACTTTCAAACAGCGATTTCTCTCTCGTTTCACGATGAAAATTCAATTTAAAAGATGTTTTGAAAACTAGAAAGAGAGGAGAACAGAGATCTTAAAACAATCCCTGCTTGTTTTGAGTTATTGGGCACGAAAAACGAGCACAAACAGAACTGGACAGACAAGAAAAGCACAAAACAGAGTGTATAACACTCTGTTTTTCGAGGGAATTCGTGTACTCTCAAGGGCAATTTGGCTCGTAAATCTTTGTCTAATGTGTAGATGGATGTTGTATGGTTAATTAGGAATAAGAAACTCGAATTTTGATGGAGGTTTGATGGAGGAACGAATTGTTTTTCGAAGAGGACACACAAACTGTTTCAGTTTGTAAGTCGGTTTTGTGGAGGGTTTTGAGAGGCAATTAGGGTTTGTTTCTGGAGTTTAAAGCTTGTAAGTGAAGGTAGTATGTATGGAGAACTTAGAGCCATGAATGTATGGTGAAGGGGGGGTATTTATAACGAGTTAAGGTAGGGTTTTTAAAGGGGAAAGGCAGACGGGCTCATTCACGCATAGCTGCTGTCCAGCAGCTTTTGTGAGGGTTTGAGAGGGGTTTTCTTGGTGGTTAAGCTAAGTTAATATGGGTAGGATACTAGGGTATAGGTTAGGGTTAATGGGTACGGGTTTAGGTGGTATTTGGAGCGGGTTTTGGGCTCGGGATTTGAGCTGCAAAACAGGGGGGCTGCTCGTGTTTTATGCGGGCTGTTTGGGGGGTGATTTGGGGCATGGCTTGGGCCGTGGTTATGGGGTTCGAACTGGGGTTGGATGGGTAGAGGCTTAGGTTGGTTAGTGTACTCGAGATTCGTGCCAACTCGCAAAGAAAACGGGCTCAAAAACCGAGCTATAATCGAGCTCCAAAACGCGTGTTTAAAACGAGCTCTTTTCGATTTTTAAATCGATTTTCCAAAACAATTAACACATTAAAATAAATGATTTTTTCAATGCAAATATTCTCATAAAATGATTTTTCAAATCAATTATTTATTTTATTTTCAATAAAATAAATTTGAGAAAATAAATTCAAAATAAAGCAATAAAATGAATTTAACTTAAAAAAGCTTTAATTTAAATATCATTTAAATTAATAAAATGCTCCGTCGACAACGCTCATTATACATCGTAAAACGAACCCAAATAATGACAATGACAGCTAATAAATACATGTGTCCTATCATCATCGGGTGTTTGTCGGGTTCTCTATAAATTCCCATATCGACGGATACGGGTATCTACAGAGCCCCCACTTTGACTGAGGCTTGGACAGGGCGAAAGTCAAAGTATACCCCAGGTCCCTCTCGACCTTAGGATTCTGCGGGTCGTTTATAGTCCATTAGACTTGCGTATGTAAGCTACTTGACCATAAGAAGAGATCATACCTGAAACTTCGTCGGGGATTAACTCTTGCTTCTGTTGCGTCGAATTATCATCGTTGGTCATCGACCCATAAATTGCATATATGGTGGATTGAGCCTTATCCTTAGGCGCCTACGTATCCGTTTCTGACGGAATCAAACCCGCGTCGTAGTTCGGCCACTGCTGACACTTGCCCAAACTTTATCATCTGCTGGCGTTTGTCCAAAATTCATCATCTGTTGACACCTGCCCAAAGCTTATCATCTGCTGGCAGGTGCCCAAATGGGACGGGACTTTCCGAGGAGGTTGCCGCCCCTTTCATTATTTGCTTTCAGCTAATGAATTCCTCCATTTCATACTCTTGTAATTGAATTGAATTCTTGGTGGATGTCATCCTTTAGATCTTGATAATGGTCTCTGAAGCCAACGGCTTCAGAGCCCTCAGTTTGTGATGGCTCTAAAGTCGAAGACTTTAGAGCCCCCAGTTGAAGCATATCCTGCTATATTTGAAGCACAAAAAATGTACGAGCAATAATTATCACATAAGCACATTTGGATCATCGACCTTGAAATTGGATCATTTAAAAGATTGGGTCATCGACCCGAAAATTGAATTTGAAAATTTTGAATAATTGGGCCATCGACCCGAAGTTTGAAATTGACATCACTTGGAATGTTGGGCCATCGGCCCTTCAAAAATTGAATTTTGAATGAAGGATTGGATCATCGACCCACAAAGATTCCACCACTTAATCTATCCACAATTCGCAAAAAGTTTTTGGAATTTTGAAATTTTGAAAAAAAAATTTGAAATCGAACCTTGATAGGTGAGCATGAAATATGACTCAGACACTCTGTATGACCTGTAAACAACGTGGGCGTAGCCCGCTACCGTAAAACAAAAAAAGAAACTAAAACCGTAAGTGTGCGTGGGTTTTAGTTCAAATATGGACTTGTTGAGGGTAGAAATGTAAATTGGCCGTTCTGGCGCTCCCCAAAATGCGATGGATGAGCGAAAACCCGATGCATCGTGCCAAAGACTGGTGTGAACTGGGGCGGGCCTAAGAGGCGCGCGGCCCAAGGCCCACACGGCTCAAAAAAAACGGCACCCTAGGGGTGTCACCCTAGGTGTTTCCTTCCCTTATACTTTCTATATATAAGGAAGAGTTGTATTGCCAAATTTATTCTGCTTTCCCCCAAACTGGTGCAAATAACATAAATCATTATGAATAATCTAGCGAGTGCTATGCGAGCGTGGGAGACAGAACTTCATCGCGAGAGACAAGAATTAAAGACCGCTCAACTCAAGCGCAATTACTTCCCTTACGCCGGATCCGCCTTCAACTGCGTTGTTGGAACACTGCCTTAGCTATTGGGATCCTTGTAACCATGTTTTTGCTTTTCCCGAGGGGGAGATCCGCCCTTTACCCGAAGAGTTTTACGCCCGGGAGGATGGGATGCGAGGCCATACCTAGGTTATACCAAAATTTCATTCGGGGTGGCGTGGAACGTATCTAGACCGTCTTGGCCTTTCCGGACGGAGTCCGAGGAGATAGTTACTGGTGACGAAGTCAACCTTCTTGCTATTCATCGGAAATTTTGCATCTTGCGAAACAAGACTTCACATCGCCCGATCTTTAGCGGGCGTTTGGATTGATCATGTTACATCTTTATGTCTTCGAAGTTAGGATGAACAAGACAACTTGTGTAGGACAAGCGAAGCTTTTGTCTATTGTGTCTCGGATGGAGACGGGACATAACCCTTCCCGGATTATTCTTACTTTGAAACCATCGGGGGTTTAGATGCTAAGAAAATGAACCTTGGTGTTTGATTGGTCGGGATGCTCCCGTCTATTGCGAGTAACAAAATCTATCCTCCTGATTTCGCATCCTTGATTGATTTTTCTTTTACCACAATTCTTGTGTTATTGCCACGATTTATTTATATTTTGCCACGATTTCTGCCACAATTCTGTGTTTCTGCCCCGATTTTGTTGCATTCTGCCACAATTTTGCTTTTGTTGTCTTTTTTTCTTTTTTTTTGTTCTTCTTTTTTCTTTCTTTCTTTTTCGTCTTTTTTCTTTCTCTTCTCTTTTTTCGTTCTTTTTTCTTTTTCGTCTCTTTTTTTTCACGTTTTTTTTTCCGCTTTTTTCTTTTTTCGCAGGTGTGGCTTTGTGAGAGATTTTGGCTCTTTGCCCCGCCGCGTGAGCCCAGCTCGTATCTCGCCCGTATGCTGACTATGCGTGCCAAGCGGTATGAAGACGAGCATCAAAATGACCTTGCTTATTGGCGAAACAAGCTAACAGAAGGGGTAGGTCGCCCCCTTTGCTGGTTCATGCCTTGGCTTCGCCTCAAATCTTTTACTATCCTTCCGGAAGATGATAAGACCAGACGTTTGCAACTACTGGGTTTAGAGAGGTCTATTCACATTTACCCTGACCGCGTCCTGCGTCAAATGGGCCGTAGACAAATAATTCCCAAGTGTGAGGCTGTTCTGGGACGGGCAAGAGAGCTAAATTCCTATATATGTGATGATTGGCTCGAAAGGTGGCACCAAAGGCGTCTTTGGAACGTGTCCGCGCACCTTCAGACTACTTGGGTATCCCCGTCATACACTAAGTGGCTTAAAGAGAAAACTGGTTCAGGTAAGGATTTGTGTCGGAAGGACGAGCTTGTCGACATCAGATATTATGACAAAGGCAGAGACAGTCGCGACTTCTTCGCTAATGATCTTCCGTCTGCATCTGGACCTGAAGCTAAAATTGAGAAAACTCCAAAAACTCCTAAGACTGACTCACAGGTGTCAGGTGTGTGGAAACGGTTGGGTTCAAAAGCACATTCGGGCTCAGCCTTGGAAGGAAGACTTGGCCCTCGCTTGAGTGCAAAAGATAGGAAGGGCCCTCGGGAGGAAATGATGATCCCTCCTAAGAAGCGCGCTAGACAGAACGCAACTACCCCTCCTCCACAGGAGCTTCGGCCAAGTGACCCAAAAGGCAAAGGGAAAAGGAAGATGTAGGAGCCTTCGACTCCAATCTATTATTTGCTACTACTATTTATCATTTGTTGCTTCTTTTTTTTTCTTTTTTTTTTTAAGGTTGTAATGGGCATCGCCCGATTTTAAGTAAGACTTACTATTTATTAAAATTCCCGGTTTACGCATAAAATTTCATTTTATTAAAGGAAAGGGTCGGTTGTACTCTTATAAAGAGCTGCCTACGTATCCGTTGTCAACGAAATCAAACCGAGCTCGTAGTTCCACAAAACAAACGCGCTACAATCATCAATTTATAACGCACAAAAAGCGAAGCAAAAATGCCGCGGCCTAGCCTCGCTCACGAGCACTACAATTCAAAATTTTATTTCGCGACATTGAGAGTGAGTTCTAAGGATAGTATTTCTTGATTGATCCAAATTCGTCGGATTGGCAAAGTCGTTTCCATCTAGATCTGTTAGCCTTGCGCGCCTCCCGATAGCATTTTCTTTACCAGGTAAGGACCGGCCCAGTTCGGCTTGAACTTTCCCCTCGGGTCGATTGGTAGTAAAGCGCGAATAGACTTTAGGACCAAATTCCCCTCCTTTATTCCTCGAGGTTTCACCTTCTTATTAAATGCTCTTTGTATCCTTTTACGATAGAGTTGAACATGGTGTAGCGCATTTAACCGTCGCTCGTCGAGCATGACCAAAGAATCATACCTAGCTGCGACCATCACCTCCGGAACCTGACTTTCTAACAGAATCCTTAAAGAAGGTATCTCTAATTCGATAGGCTGGACTGCTTCCATCCCATATGTCAAATAGAACAGAGTTGCTCCGGTGGCTATGCGAATAGACGTCCTGTATCCCCATAGTGCGAACGGTATCTTCTCCGGCCATTCGCGATAATTGTCGATCATTTTCCGAGAATCACAAAGTGATTGTCTTGTTGGCGGCTTCCACCGCACCATTTGTTTGAGGTCGATCGGTGGCGACTTGTGGTGTTTGATTTTATACTTTTCAAGTATCACGGCGAGTTTCACCGAAGTGAGTGCCATGGTCGCTAATGAACTCATGCGGCACACCATATCTGCAAATGATTTCATTCGAATGAACTTTGCTACCGCCGCTTTGTAGCACTTTATATGATTTCACTTCTACCCACTTCGTGAAGTAATCGATGGCGACTAGCATGAAACAATGCCCACCTGTTCCAGATGGGTTGACCTTTCCAATAATGTCGATTCCCCATGTTGAGAAAGGCCATGGTGATGTCAAAGTATATAACGATGATGGCGGCACGTGTTGTATGTTCGCAAAGATTTGGCAATTATGGCAACGTTTGACATATTGGCGACAATCTGTCTCCATCGTGGTCCAATAATACCCTAATCTCATGATTTTACGAACCAGCATATGGGCATTCATGAGTGGGCCACATTCCCCGTCATGGACTTCTTCCATGACTCTTTTTGCAGTTGGTGAGTCTATGCATCGCAGAAGGATATTTTGCGCGGTCTTCTTGTACAATTGTCCATCATTGGTTCTAACGAACTGAGCGGCTAGCATTCGAATAGCGCGCTTTCCGCGGTTATCCATGTCAGGTGGATACTCTCCTGATTCTTTAAATTTCAGAATAGCATGATACCAAGGTTCAGCCTCGGTTTCCTCTGTGTCTCCGATTACATTGACGTAAGCAGGTGACGATCTTCATTCGACACATATTGGCATAGTGTCCATATGATCAGGTATGTTAATTAGAGCAGCTAGCTTTGATAGGGCATCAGCAAACTGGTTTTCATCCCTGGGGAGGTGCACGTATTTGACGTCGGCGAACAACTTTTCTAGTTCCTCGATTTTCGCTTGTACGGGGCCAGTAGCCATGCGGGTTTTCCACGTCCCGGCCACTTGGTTGATCACTAGTGACGAGTCCCCGTGTACTACAAGCTTTTTGATGCCTAACTCGAGAGCACTGTGCAAACCGAGTAGGCATGCTTCGTATTCGGCTGCGTTATTAGTGACATTAAAGTCCAACTTGATCGAAATGGGAACATGTTCACCTTCTGGTTAAATGAGTAGCACTCCTATCCCGTACCCCCTGCAATTCGATGCTCCATCGAAATAGAGGTCCCACGTATCGTTGTCTATGTGAACGATATCTTCATCAGGAAACGACCACGTATCTACAACCTCGGTTTCTTCTATCGGGTTATCCGCCAGGAAGTCTGCAACCGCCCTCCCCTTTATCACTTTTAACGGTACATATTTTAGATCAAACTCGGAAAGCATTAAAGTCCATCTTGACACCCTGCCGTTTAGAACTGGTTTTTCAAACAAGTATTTGATAGGGTCCATCTTCGAGTGGATGCAGACACTATGACTGAGCATGTAGTGTCGTAACTTCTTTGTCGCCCATACTAAAGCCAAACATGTCTTTTCGAGCTGAGTATACTTGATTTCATACTCCAAGAACTTTTTACTAATGTAGTAAATTGCTCTTTCCTCTTTATCGACTATCTCTGCTTGACATTGCCCCCATTGCGATATCCGTAATCGTAAGATACAACAAAGTGGTAACCCACCGTTGGTGGGCCGAGAACGGGGGGGAAGATAGTATTTCTTTGATCTTATCGAACGCGGCTTGACAGTGATCATCCCATACGACGTGTTCCCCGGCTTTCAACTTCTTAAAAATTGGCTTGCATATCATAGTTAGCCTTGCCACGAACCGGCTTATGTACTGGATTCTTCCAAGGAAACCTCGAATTTCCTTCTCGGTTTTCGGGTGAGGCATTTCCATTATGGCCTTTATTTTTGATGGGTCCACCTTGATGCCACGGTGGCTAACGATGTGACCCAACAGTTTGCCGGATGTGACTCCGAATGCGCATTTTTGTGGATTCAACCTCATGTTATACTTGCGCAATCGCTCGAAGAATTTGCGTAGCGTACCAAGGTGGCCATCACGCTCTTTTGACTTGACAATCATGTCGTCGACATAAGCCTCGACTTCCTTGTGCATCATATCATGCAACAATGTTGTCGCGGTCCTCTGGTATGTAGCCCCTGCGTTTATCAACCCAAAAGGCATTACTGTGTAGCAATAGGTTCCCCATTGCGTTCTGAACGTAGTCTTATGCATGTCTTCTTTCGCCATCTTGATTTGATTATAACCGGCGTATCCATCCATGAAGGATAGTAACGCGTGATTTGCCGTGTTGTCAACCAGGATGTCGATGTGAGGTAATGGGAAATCGTCCTTCGGACTTGCCTTGTTTAAATCTCGGAAGTCGACACAAACCCGAACTTTACCATCTTTCTTTGGCACTGGTACGACGTTAGCCACCCAGTCCGAGTATTCTGACACCTTGATAAACCCAGCTTTGAGTTGCTTGTCGATTTCTTCTTTGACTTTCAAAGACCAATCTGTGTGCATTTTGCGTAGTTTCTGCTTTACTGGCCTATATCCCGGCTTGATTGGGATCCTGTGCTCCGCAATTTCCCTATCAATGCCTGGCATGTCTTTGTAGGACCATGCGAAAACATCTTTGAACTCATGCAACAAATCAATGAACCCCTGTCTTTCGGTGGGACTTAAAGTAGTTCCTATTTTAAGCTCCTGTGGTTCTAAGGTTGTACCTACATTGATAGTTTCGGTATCTTCGATGACCGAGGTTTTCTGTTCGTACTCTTCCAACCCTTTTATCAACTGTAGAGGTGGTTCCACTTCTTCTTCTTCGACCAACTGTTCATCCTCGACCTCAGTCTCAATGTCAATATTAAAACAATCATTTTCAAAGTTTGAATTGCAATGTAAGTGAGACAAGTCGTAAGCAAACTGGTTTATATTATTATTGATTTGAAATTGCGCGAAATGCGCTAACATTTGAGCCAACTGGTCAGAGCTCAGTGGCGAGATAGGGGTATTTGGGAAAGGCCCCGGAATACCACCATTAGGAAAAGGTGCATAGGAAGGGAAAGCTAGGGGAGGGGTATTTTCAACACCTGACTCCTTAGACTCAATCTTAGGACCTATCTCAGACTCAGACTCCGACTCAGACTCAGACTCAGAATCGGTAACATCATCTGGCTTGAACATCTCTCCTTCTCCCGTTGTCAACTTGAAAAGGAGTCCCTTGTTATCAGTCCACTTGACGGTTTTCCGCCATCCCGTGTTGGTCCTAAGAGGATCTACATCGGTGATGAGGGTAGATGGATCGAACCGCTCGCTCCTCAGGATCATGCTTACCAAATCTTAGTTTGGTATTGGTGATTTCTTCTCTTCACCGAAAAGGAGACCCATGGCTTTCTCGTCATTTATTGGATCCGGTTTGGTTTCTACTGCATCACGGTCGAGAATGTCTTCGGATGATGTAGTAGCAATCTTCGAATACTTCGATTCCTGGGACCATAAGGTTCTTCTTTGGGTCAAAGATAGGTTCGGGGAAGTCCATGCAGGGAAGTTCTCCCCCAGCCCTCACGAAGTGACCGTTTAGAGTTAGGTGATACGGTCCCATTTTGATATCTCGATCTTCGATCGTTCTTCCCCTCTTTTCCCGTAGATCTTTCTCAGTGGGCTCATATCCAAGCCCGAAAGTTACTCCTTTGGCTACGGGTGGTTTCAACTTGAAAGCCTCCTCCTTTCTAGGATATAAAGAGAAACCGAAGTACTTCCCAGTCTTGAGAATCACCTCGCAGGCATGACTTCCCGTATATAGATCCATATTCTCTGCTTCGGAGTTCAGCTCGATCATGTTGACAATCTCGAAACCACATGCGTCATTGGAAGTTTCGACCCTTACTTCAGAAGTAATGTCTCCTCCTGCCACAGTAATTGGCGTGGCATCAATGGTGACGGTTTTGCCATTGAGTGGGACCTTGATTTTTCGATGCGGCGTTGATGTTACGACCCTCGTAGCATGGATCCAAGGCCTTCCCAACAATAAGTTGAAGGATGAGCAAATGTCAATTACTTGGCAACTCACTTTCTTTTCTACTTGCCCCGTCTGTACTACTAGATCGACAAGTCCACTTACTCGACGCACGCAGTGCCATCGAATGCCCGAACGCTATGCGTAGTGGGAATGAAGTCATTCTTCTCCAGGCCCAGGATATGCGCTGTTTTCAAAGGGAGTACGTTGGCAGCCGATCCGTCATCGACCAAGGTCATAGGGATATGCTTGTTGAGACACACGGTAGCAACATAAAGGGCCAGGTTATGTCGAGGCCCGAACGGTGGTAGATCTTCGTCGGAAAATGTCACGGCGTTGGTAATGTCTGTGGCCGATTCGGGCGATGTAAGTGACCATGTCTGCGGGAGAGTAGTATTTGACGACACGGTCATGTTCATCAAGGCTTGCAACAAAGCCTGACGATGTTCGAAAGAGCTCAAGATAATTTGCCAAATAGACACGTCGGCCTTAGTCTTTTGGAGTTGCTTGATGAGAGAAGCCTCAGAGGTCGACCCTTCACCAAGAACTTCGACCACTGCCGGCTCTTTGAGAGGTGCCTTGCTCGGGATGTCCTTAGCTTTCTCCACACGATACGGGCGCCCGGATCTAGTCAGATGGTTTGACTCTAAAGCATGGTGCCTCACCTTTAAGATTTCTTCTTGGGTGTGAGGAATTGTCGCACCTTTGACGAGGTAAACATCGTCCTCGTCATCAGCCCAAACGCCATTAACTTCATTGCTGCTTCGGAGTATGTAAGGAGTACAATCGACCACAAAATCCCCGAATGTAATCTCGTTTCTCGAGCTTGGTAGGAATTCGGAGCAATCCACGAATATTCTTCCGACGAAAACCCCTTTTAGACGACATGGGCAGATCAAGTGAGAGTAATCGACACTATCTTCGGTAGAGACAAAGTTAGTGTGGTCGCCAAATGGATTGGTGACGTTGTTGGGCTTTATGGCCGGGATTGGGAGCGTTCCGTTCTCAATCATATCTTGAATTTCGTGCTTTAGTCTAAAGCACCTTTCAGTATCGTGTCCCTTCCCTTGATGAAAGGCATAGTAGGCATTCGGTTTGTACCATTTGCCTTGTTGTTCGACGGTGGATCCGGAGTTGGACCAATGGGCTTCAACTTTCCTTGGGCCATGAGCCTTTGGAGAGCGTAGGCGTAAGTGCACCCGATATCGGTGAATACCCTCGGAGCTTGGCGCGGAGGTCTTTTTGATTGTCCATCTAAGAGATTGACAGTTTTAACAAAGTGGGCCGCTTTCTTTGGTGCTTTTGCTTTAGATGACGAGGCCCCTGGTATCCTTTTGGCTTCTCGGCTTGACCATTCGGACATCGTCCTCTACCTTTATCCCGATTCTTATCAATTCTTTGAAAGAACAAAAATTCTGTATTTCGAGCATTACGGTAAACAGATCGTAAATTCTTCACGAACTTATCTACCATTTCGACTTCATCAGGCTTCTTAGCTAGTTTCACGCTTTCAAATACGCCATCTTGCGAGGAATTCAGTAAAGCCCTCTTTTTCCTTCTATGTCATTACTTCCAAAGTCCTTATGTTGGTTTGAATCTCAACATTGTCAAAGATAGTGCTTACGAACTCCACCGTAATATCTTCGAAAGTGGGGAAGTTCTTAAGGTCAAGATTATAGAACCACGCCTTCGGTGTTCATCCGAGATTGGGCAAAGATTTCAGAGAGCATGTCAGCAAGTACTCCCTTTAGTGCTAAGTACCCCTTATAGGCCTTAACATGGTGGATGGATCTTCTGCCCTTAAACTTTGGGATGTCAGTGAGTACCATGTTCGTGGGCAACTTATCCTGCACCGGGGCATAGGCCCTAGCATTCTCATAGTGAATGTTCTTCCCCTGGGAGAGTTTCAAACGGTCTTCGATGAACTTGAACCGTTTTCTCCGGATCGTCGGAGGTGGGGTAGATGGAGGGAATCTTCACCCAGCTTAGATTCGATTGCATCCATTCGGGTCATCATGAGGTTCACGGCCTCAGTGAGCTTGTTAACAGCATCTTCCATTGCTTGACGTCGGGTTTTTGGCGGCCTTTCTACAAGAAAACCCCGTACTGAGTCAATATTTAAAGTAAGAGCCCCTGCACACTTAAGGACACGACACCAACTTGACTCAAGCAAAGACTCGACTTGAGACTAACTAACCAAAAGGTTCGACTCACGGTTGGATTTAGACCTTGATTCATTTTGGGATCGACAAAACGACACGACCCAAACCATCATGACTCGATTCTAAACCGGACTTGGTGTGACTAAACCCGTGGTTGGACCAACATAGTCCTTAGGTTCGAGTGAAAACGCCCTAAATGGCCTAGCTTGGACGTTTCTGTGGACTATCCTAGACCAATTGGTCGACCCACATGACTCGAAGCCCAAGAGGTGAGCTTGGGCGACCCAACAAGGTCGTGTTCTAGACACTTGAGACGAGACACAACTAGCCAAACACGGCCAGGACCTGGACACGACTCGACGCATTTCATGCTTGGTTAAGGTTCGAGAGGCATTTTGGATTGATTTTGAAAAACGAAGGATTGATTTGAAAGTGAGTTTTGAAATGGGCAGCATGCCGGCTATAAAAGCTTATTTTGGGCCGAAAATTCTAGTCCTATTTGGGCAGCATTCCGCGTTTTTAAAACCATGCTAATTTTGAAAGTAAGTTGTTCAAAAGTTCGGTTTTGAAATGGACATGGAAAATTTTGAAAAGACTCGGGAAAACACCTTGCACATTGTCATTCTCATGTTATAAGGATGTATGCTCCTAGACATCTCTAAGTCTCGGCGAGTCTTCTACAAGAAGGTATATGCCCTCCATCCTTTTGCGGTCTTATAGAGCAAGGGCCTTAAGGTAGAGTACCTAGAAGAGCGTCCCCACCATAAAGAACCACGCGAGGTGAAGTGGAAGCGAGCAATGTGCAGCTTCCTAGCATAGTGGGACGTCACCCCCCACGCATCACAAAGAAACGCTGGGACGGCCCGGGAAAGTCCTTCAGGGTTTATGCATGAATCGTAGCACTATGAGTAATGTTTTACTTTCCAATACTTTCTTTTCAAGTTTCACCTCGGAGGAAAAGACCCTAGAAACAAAGTGTAACTAGTCCTCTTTTCCCCAGTAGTCGCCAAATCGTGGACAAGGCCCTCGGGAACTGCGTCCGCGGGATCCACACTAGGCATAATCGACTCGAGGTTCTTTCGAATCAAATTAAGACATATTAGAGTCGCCACCAAGTTTTTTGGGAACTTGGAACCGTTCAAGTCAACTTTACACCTTTCATCGAAAAGCATAAAGCCAATCGACTACGAGTGATTAAAGATAAAGACTTGTACCCTATATCACTCGATTTGAATGACTCTCGTAATCCAATGGTATTTAGACGGATCCACAAACCATAGATCTTGAGTAAGGGGTGAGGGTACGTGTTAGGAAGCCCACAAGGACACCTAACCCCGCCCGTCGATAACGGCCTCTACTAAGTCAAGTGTCGGATTTCAAACAAGGTCATAGCTACTACGATATATGATATGCAAACATCGTTTTAAACCCTAACATGTGACAACAATTTCTATGTCGTTTTAGATGCAACTAAACTAACTTTGTCAAAGTTGTAATTTAGCATGTGGTTTGATTAATCTAACAACATACAAAACAAAGCAAACAAGGCTTAAGGGGGAATGGGGGAGCCGTGGGATCTACCTATTACAAACCAGGCATTTCATGCCGACACAACAATAAATTAAAGATACAACTCGATCTAAATACAATTGCTATATGCGACACCATACACGACACATGGCCATTTGGCCTAGGAAAACGTGCACAAAGGGGTGACTCACGGCCTACATGACTCACGGCCTTGTGTCGCTCCTCTTAATGCGTGCTTTCACTTAATCTTATCAAATTAGACAGTGGGTCACACACCAAAGCATGCATTAGCATAAATCGGGTCATGTTGCTTTAAACAACATGCGATTTACTACGCTCTCACTTGCATTGGGGCACAACCGTCTAACTAGACAAGACTAAGGTTTTTAGAAATCGCTTGACTCGATAAAGGAGAACTAATTACAAACAAGTTACATAACGCGACTCGATAAACACAAATTGATTACAAGATACAAACAATGAGACTAAGATAAAAAAACGAGAAAAGGGATACAAAAGACACGGCCAAACACGACCTCATACACGGCTATCCTAGTTCCTAGGTTAGATTCATTAGGTTAGATGGATTTGCAAAGCGATGCGGAAAATACATTAGAAATCGATGACCAAAAGAGGTCAGAAGGCTTCGCCTAAAACCGGGTGTTCTACACAGCCTAAGGGGTCAAATTAGGTCAAGTTCGCTAATTGAATTAACTCGTCGAGTGTTAATAAGAAGGTGCTAGTCACGCACTCTTATACTAGCGAGAAATTAGGTGAAAGAGAGAGATGCGTTCATTAAGTTACAGAATTGTCGATTGATTTTAAAAGCTATGTCGAAGCACCCTAACATGTCTAATTAGGTTATTTAAATGATCGAATGTCGTCTAAATAAGTCATATGTTAACAATCAGAGGTCCTATTAACATGTAAATGGTCCAGGGGTAGGTCGAATAACACGAGAGAAGAGAGGGGTCAAAAGCGAAGAGCGAAGTCAAAAATCCGTTTTATTTATGCCCTACCTTGAACACGAGGATATGTAAATGAGACGAGGGTGTACGACAGACTGATGTAGCGGTTTCTTTCCCATCTCAAGTCAACGCGGGTGTTCATGGTGGTACTTTAACTCATACTCGGACTAAACTAGTTTCATAGTTAATTTAAACGATAAATAAAAACGATAAACGAAATAAAACGAAACAATAAAAAACAAACATAAAAAACGAAATAAAGGGAATAAAGAGGAGGATTTGATGCACCCTCAACCTACATGTATCGTTGACACCGTCTTGGGTCGTAATCGATGGTAGATTTTATCTCGAGAGGCCGTCGTCGACGAGGAAACAAAGCAAACAACACGTTTTTATCGAATCTGGACAGCAACTTTCAAACAGCGATTTCTCTCTCGTTTCACGATGAAAATTCAATTTAAAAGATGTTTTGAAAACTAGAAAGAGAGGAGAACAGAGATCTTAAAACAATCCCTGCTCGTTTTGAGTTATTGGGCACGAAAAACGAGCACAAACAGAATCGACAGACAAAGAAAGCCGCGAAAACAGAGTGTATAACACTCTGTTTTTTTTCGGGAATTCGTGTACTCTCAAGGGCAATTTGGCTCGTAAATCTTTGTCTAATGTGTAGATGGATGTTGTATGGTTAATTAGGAATAAGAAACTCGAATTTTGATGGAGGTTTGATGGAGGAACGAATTGTTTTTCGAAGAGGACACACAAACTGTTTCAGTTTGTAAGTCGGTTTTGTGGAGGGTTTTTTAGAGGCAATTAGGGTTTGTTTCTGGAGTTTAAAGCTTGTAAGTGAAGGTAGTATGTATGGATAACTTACAGCCATGAATGTATGGTGAAGGGGGGGTATTTATAAGGAGTTAAGGTAGGGTTTTTAGAGGGGAAAGGCAGACGGGCTCATTCACGCATAGCTGCTGTCCAGCAGCTTTTGTGAGGGTTTGAGAGGGGTTTTCTTGGTGGTTAAGCTAAGGTAATATGGGTAGGATACTAGGGTATGGGTTAGGGTTAATGGGTACGGGTTTAGGTGGTATTTGGAGCGGGTTTTGGGCTCGGGATTTGAGCTGCAAAACAGGGGGGCTGCTCGTGTTTTATGCGGGCTGTTTGGGGGGTGATTTGGGGCATGGCTTGGGCCGTGGTTATGGGGTTCGAACTGGGGTTGGATGGGTAGAGGCTTAGGTTGGTTAGTGTACTCGAGATTCGTGCCAACTCGCAAAGAAAACGGGCTCAAAAACCGAGCTATAATCGAGCTCCAAAACGCGTGTTTAAAACGAGCTCTTTTCGATTTTTAAATCGATTTTCCAAAACAATTAACACATTAAAATAAATGATTTTTTCAAATCAAATATTCTCATAAAATGATTTTTCAAATCAATTATTTATTTTATTTTCAATAAAATAAATTTGAGAAAATAAATTCAAAATAAAGCAATAAAATGAATTTAACTTAAAAAAGCTTTAATTTAAATATCATTTAAATTAATAAAATGCTCCGTCGACAACGCTCATTCTACATCGTAAAACGAACCCAAATAATGACAATGACAACTAATAAATACATGTGTCCTATCATCATCGGGTGTTTGTCGGGTTCTCTATAAATTCCAATATCGACGGATACGGGTATCTACAGATCCAGTCAAATACCTCTTCGAGAAACCCGTCCTCAACGGACGCCTAGCAAGATGGACTCTGATGCTCTCAGAATTCGACCTCAAATACGTGCCGCTGAAAGTTATAAAAGGTCGCGCCGTCGCCGAATTCTTCGCAGAAAATCCCATCAATGACGCACAAACGATAGACACTTGGTCATTTCCAGATGAGGATATACTCCAAACTGATGTAGACTCCTGGGACCTTTATTTTGATGGAGCATCAAACTTAAGAGGATTTGGAATAGGAGTGTTGCTCAATTCTCCTGAAGGCGAGCATACACCAATTGCTGTCAAACTCGACTTCGAGGTGACAAACAATGCTGCAGAATACGAAGCTTGTCTCATTGGACTACAAGCGGCAGTGAGCTTAGGCATTAAAAACCTCCGAGTACATGGAGATTCATCACTGATCATCAACCAAGTTACAGGATCTTGGAAAATTCGAAGCGAAAGCCTCGCACCTTATCAAGCCAGAATAGACCAAGTTGCCCAATTCTTTGATCACGTGACATACCTACACCTACCTCGGGAAGAAAATCAATTTGCAGACGCTCTTGCGAAACTTGCATCTTTGATTAATATGCCAGATCACATGGTGGAAATGCCTTTATGCATCGAACGACGGTCAGAGTCGGCTTATGTCCACCAAATCAACGATGAAGAGGAGATCGCGCAGGAACCCTGGTTCCAAGCAATCCTGAGTTTTAAGCTCAATGGTACCTATCCACCCGATATGGATAATAGGGGACAACGTGTTGTACGCCTACTAGCTTTCCAATACGTTCTCATGCAAGGAGAATTATACAAAAGAACACCTCTTGGTGTAATCCTACGCTGCCTTGATCATTCACAGGCACGAAAAGTGATGGAAGAAGTCCACAATGGAGAATGCGGTCCTCACATGAGTGGGCCCATGATGGCAAAGAAAATCACACGTTTGGGGTATTATTGGACCACAATAGAATCCGATTGCATCAAATATGTAAGACATTGCCATAATTGCCAAATCTTCGGGAATGTGCAACATGTCCCTCCTTCATTGCTCTATACAATGACGTCTCCTTGGCCATTTTCTGCTTGGGGAATTGACATAATCGGGAAGATAACCCCAGCCAGAACAGGAGGCCACTGTTTCATCCTAGTGGCAATCGACTATTTCACCAAATGGGTAGAAGCGGCTTCCTACACCAGTCTCACGGCTAAAAATGTGGCAAAGTTCATACAAAACAACATCATCTGTCGATACGATTGCCCACATGAGATCATTAGTGATAATGGATCACATTTCCAAGCCGAGACCGAGCAATTGCTAGCCAAATACAAGATTAGGCATCACCATTCTTCGCCCTATAGACCACAGACTAACGGCGCGGTAGAGGCGGCAAACAAGAATGTTGTCACGATTCTCAAGAAAATGATTGACAACTATAGAGATTGGCCAAGCAAGATACCCTTCGCCTTGTGGGGATATCGTACATCTGTTAGGACGCCCACTGGGGCTACTTCTTTCTATTTGACCTACGGCATGGAAGCTGTGCAACCAGTCGAGCTCGAGATACCATCCTTGCGTATTTTACTCGAAAGTCAAATCCCGGAGGCCGATTGGAAGAGGGATAGATATGAAGAGCTCATCCTCCTGGATGAACGTAGGCTACGCGCCTTACATAATGCCAAACATATCAAGCACGTATCAAACGAGCTTTCAACAAAAGGGTTAGGCCAAGGAACATCAAGGAAGGAGACTTAGTACTCAAATCGGTTAGAGCTCTTTTACCTGTTGACCCACGGGGAAAATTCAAACCTAATTGGGCCGGACCATTTCTAGTCAAATCCATACTCCCAGGGGGTGCGGTTAGAATCACTGACCTAGACGGGAATGAGTTTTCAAACCCAACAAACCTTGACCAACTAAAACGATATTATGCCTAGAATAGGAACAAAAACGCGCCTTGCGTAACCCCACGTGTCGCTCTTGTGGCACTAAATAAACGGCCCCTGGCCAAGCTGAAATAAGCCAATGTCACTGTACTCTTGTATTTTGACAAATTTGTCACCCTCGTATCATCAAATAAACTAAATTCGCACCTTCAGAGTAAGCAAAAAGCTCATGCTTATTTTCTAAGTTCATTACAAGCTCTTGCTTAGAACAATTATTCTTTTACATTTACTCGAACTACGCGCAAGGGTTTGATTTCATTTTTTTAAGTGAATACGTAGGCAATCCTTCACAGGATTCAACCCATTATATCTAAAATGTAAATAGAAGGACATTTTCATTGCATTTGGAATTCGACAAGAATAATAAATAGAAAATCACAACGGTTTCATAACCATTTAACCTTTTTATTTCATTCACTTCAATAATAATAATAGTAAGCTACATAATAAAAATAGAATAGGCTAGGATTCTAAAAACCCCACCTTTTTATTACAACAATAAATAATAATAATAATAATCAAATAATAAATAAAGACTCGGGCTATTCCTCCATTTTCCCCTTGCCCTTGTCCTTCTTGTCATATTTCTTGTCACGACCTCGAGCCGGACGCTCTTGCGCCACTTTAGACCTAATCACCAACGGTCTTTCTCGAGGTCTAGCTTTTCCATTCTTTCCAGTCACCATCTCGACGACAGGAGTAGTCTTTGGTTTCTTCGAAGGATGAATAACTTGAAACCCGGCTTCTTCCTCTCCCTCAGTCAAATGCTTCTCTTTCTCTTTCTCCACCTCGCGCACCTTGTAGTCAACGGGCTCGCGCTTCCTCAATCTCTCGCGCTCTTCCGGAGTAGTGGCCTTTCTCCATCGCAGATAAGAATCCGACACCCACAAGGCATTTGCAGAAGAGTTCAAGAACCATACATTTCTTTGAGCCCATTTAATGGCCCACTCCCTTCGACTCTCCGTAGTAAGCGCCATAGCAATCTGCGGGACGGTATCAAGCTTCGGGATCGTCTGTTTCAGCCCAACGTGTCTCATCAGTCTTTCCGGGAAGATGCACACCATAAATTCCAAGCCAGGAATGCGCACGGACCGAGTAGGATCCAAAGAAGACACTCCAGTGACAGATTTGAGGTGCCACCACGGTACAATCCACCTAATCAACGGGCCATCATCACTCTTCAGTTTGTTCTCCCAATAATTGCAGACTCGGGTGAAATCCACCATATAAAGCCTAGTCCTCATCGCAATCGAACGAGCATGATAGGAAAGAATTTGAACTGGGGGCTCGATCAATCGGAGCCGTTCCATAAGCCAAACCTACCAAAAGCGGGTATTAGACATCGAAAAAAAAAAAAAAAAAAAAAAAAAAAAATAAATAAAATAAAAAAAAAACGAAAAAAAAAAAAGAGAAAAAATGTGTCTTTTACCTGCAAAATGACGGGACTTCCCAAATACGGTAGGTCACGGTTGGCTTTCCTATTATCCAAACCCAGAAGGATCTCTCCTAAGCATAAACAAGCTGGGCTCCTGCGCAGCTCCATTTGCTCAACAAGGCCCAGAAGACGGGGATCACCTCTCAAGTCTTCATCAACATGCCCTTGGAAGACATACACATGTAACAAGCAAAACCCAAATGCCCTTCGCCTAGCAACATAAGAAACGGTGGGGTCGGCCCTGTTGATGAATCGATCTATGAAGTCCAACATTCGCACTCCCTTCGAGGTCACTAGGCGGTCAACCTCAAGTCTAGTCAACCCAAGCAAGTCTCTAAATTTGCCCTTGTACCCTTGCGAAGTAGAAGGAAGGGCAGGCAAGTGTTCGGGATCCCACCCACCAATAGCAGCAATTTCTTCAGGAAATGGGCAAATATCACCTCCAGGGAACGCAAAAACATGGTAATTCGGGTCCCAATAGTCAAGACAAGCATCCAAGAACGGTTTCACAACCTTGATGAGTTTTAAACTCAACAATGAACCAAAATTATAGGAGCCCATATCATATATCTCTATGTTCGAAAATTCGTTGGTCCATTCCTTCAAGAGGATCTCCAAAGTATTCATGATGAAGAATTTATTTTGAGAATTTTATGTAATTAGACGAAGAAGAGACGGAAGAATTGTGTGAATAAAAGCTCCATCGACGTTTCTATTTATACTAATTTCTGTTTCCAAAAATCTGCCAGAACAGAAGCACTTGGGAACAGGCGCAGCACCTGCTGCGCCTCTTCAAAGGGACGTAGCTCATGTTGCGCCTCTTCCTCAGCTTCACTTTTGTGATTTTCCGCGTTGGATCTTTCCTAATTCCATGACGAATAATTTCCTATTCCTACGGGTTATTATTTTGGTAAATACGCGAAAGATTACCATGTTTCAGGTTTCCTAATTCCGCGGGCACGCATTTCGAGTCGACATCGACATTTTCGCCATTTTACCGCACGTACACATTTTTTCGTTTTAGGAAATAATTTTCATTTTTAATAATTTCCATTTTCATTTTAGGAAATAATTTTCATTTTTAATAATTTCCATTTTCATTTTAGGAAATAATTTTCATTTTTATTAATTCGTTTTAGGAAATAAATCTCATTTCAATTTATTTCATTCTTTTATCATCTCACCTCCAACTTATAGATTTCTATTTTTTTCTTTTTTTAGGGGGTAACCCTCCCTACCGTCCGGTCATTTTCCGGCAGATTTTTTGCATTCTTTTGAGTCACTTGTTTTGCGCTAATTAAGGCCATATGTATGTACAAATGTATGTTTTGCGTGATTTCTATGTAAATTTCGGCAGCATGACGGCGTAAACCGTCATCTACCAAACCTGTTCAAAGCTAACCTGCAGGTACAAGCAACGCAACCCAGCAGCAAAGGCACTCAAGTCGTCGTATATACAACCAAAAAGGGAAATGTACAACAAACTGGGGGCTCGAGCCCCAAACAAAGTCCAGAATGTTCCAAATGAAAGTCCAAATGTACAACTGTGCAAAATACAGCCAACAAACAAACAAAAAAACTGAACAAGACTACTGCTGGTCGCCCTCCAGCTCCGCAACTCTTGCCGCAAGAGCGGCAATCTCGGCGTCCCGAACCTCGAGCTCCCTCAACAAGCGAGCTGTCTCCTCCCGAGACTGGGTCAACTCTCGCTCCAGCTTGCGGTCACCCTGTAAACAATAAAATGGCTCATGTCAATCGTTTCAAGCAAAATTGGAAAATCAAAATTCAAAAATGAAACAGGCACAAGGTTCATACCTGACGACCTCAACCGCCGACAAGTGCCTCGACGGTAGTAGCTCGCAGCCGGTTGGCCACCCTCCACAACGCCACAAACCGAGACGGCGCAACCTGCATTTTCAAAAAAGAAGTTCTCAATAATCGAACAAACTCAATCAAATGTGTTCTTACACCAAAAGTTATGCAAGATTAGAGGATTTACCCTCCGAATCAGATGCTGCCAATCGTCTAGGCCAGCATCCGTCACAGCTACGTCAAAGTCACGCAGCTCGGAGATCGTCGTCCTCCCGGTCGCGTCAGTGTACTCGAGGGTCTCAGGGTACTCTGGGGGCTCGATGCCCGCCGCGTCAACCTCCTGCAAAACCAAATATTTCTCGTTAATTGGTGATCTTTCATCATAGTTCTCAAAAGGAAATCAAATTAAGAGGAAGAGTAAAATATGCTCACCACTACCGGCCAGTACACCAACCTCCCGTAGAGAAACGCCGAGTAGTCCTCGCCAGGAAGAAGGAGGGCGTCACCACTAGCGCCGACCAAGTCGCCTCCTCTGCGCCTCGAGCTCCCCGAACATCGTCCTAGGAGGGTCGATGGGAACCGTCAACACGTCCCGAGAGCACTGACGAGCCAAGCGCTCGCCCAAGTACCACACAGGACCCATCGACGTCCTCAACAGCAGCCGGCTCGAGCTCCTAGGTCGAAGGACCTCAGCCACGAAAGGAGGCACGTCAGCGTACTCCGCCCAAGGCCTGGGCACCCACTGGGACAAGATAAACAAAGAATCATTCTTATGGTCAAAGCAATATAGAGGCAAATAAATATAAGTAAGATACTTACGCTGTCTAGCTGAAGAGCGTTCACATCCCGCCGGTAGACACCGTGAGAAGAACGCTTGCTCTTCGTCCTGCACATCACCCAATCCCTCACCACGGGATAGGCCTTCTCCATCAACTCCGGACGAACCATGGCCCTCATGAAGCGGATGAGGACCGCAAAGCCAGCAGTGACCCAGTCCCAACGCCCTAGGGAACTCAGGTCAGCAAGAAAGGGAAGAAGCTTCGACAGCCTCTCGCCTTGTCTCCCAGGTAAATCGAAGACAGAAACCACCGGAGCCACAAACGGACCCTCTGCAGCCCACAGCAAGTGCCTACTCTCCCAGGTCTCAGCCCACGCAGGAGCTCCTCTCAGCTGATGACCTCCTCGCCCAACGTTGGCCCGTCTCGGGGCCTCCTTCTCCTCAACAACCTCCTCCTCATGGACCTCGTCTTCAGCAGCCATCACCGCGGCGGTGAAGGCCTGCTCTAAAGCCTCCTCGACAGTAGCAACGTCTATCTCCATGGGAGTCCTCCCAGAAGTAGAAGCCACATCACCTGCAACATTAAAGCAAATTTAGGCCGCGTCACGTGACGACAAGCCTTAGTTAGGGGATTTTCGAGCCTTCGGAAGCCCTGAAATCGCTCTTTTCCCGCCATCTTTGGCCACATCCTCACCAACCCGATCACTCATGTGATAACTTGGGTCAAGTCAAGCCTAATTTGAAGCTTAGTTCCGGGTTCGTGTCGAAATTTCGGCAGCATTTTATTATAACAGCGATTATGCCCTAGAAAGGTGTCCTGAAAAAGTTGTCACAAACCAAAATTCCGAGATGGTAGAAAGTTTACCCATCATTCAAGGATCCCAAATATCAAGTTTCATCGCAAATGGGCAATCCTAAGGCTATTTTCGAAGCGATTTAAGGTTTAGCTGTGAAACCGTCTCAAATTTCATTCAAAGGCTCAAAACTCAACGAAAATTCAAGACAAATACATGGTTATGTTCCTAATATTACCAATTATCCATTTCTAATGTCAATTTGACAAGTCAAATGCATTTGGGGGAAAAGCCCCAAATTTTCGATTAATTGGGTCATAAACCCTAATTTTTTCGACTCAAAATTGAGCCAATACGGAAGATTAATGCAAGAATGAGACACATACCTCGATTAGTCATGATTAATGCAAGCTTTTGAATCAAACCTTGGCGGAAATGGTGAATATTTGAGAGAGAAATGTGTAAATTGTGTTTCGAAATAATAATGAACATAAGCCTCTGATTATCGCGTTTTTACGCAGAAAAACACTTTGGGGAATAGACGCAGCAGGCGCTGCGCCTCTTCCTTGTGTTCCCTCCATACGGATTTTCAAAAATTCGTTATGAGTTCGTTATTTGTGGGCCCGTCTTTGGTGCGCCTCTTCCCCGATGCTATTTTATCCTTTTTAGTCCGTTTGACGATTTTCTTGCGTTCCGACCCGCATTTTCTCAAGCCAGTAGCAGACTGTTGCATATTATTTATTCCTTCCAAGACCTTTGCTTGTCGCAACGACCATTTATTCCTTCACAGAATTCGACACGCCTTCATTATGTTTCCCGACGGGAGTAAGCAGATACACTTTCCCTCTCACGACATGGAGATTAATTCCCAATCACGTCCCCAGCGAGAGTAAGCGGACGTACTGTCCCTCTCAAGACATGAAGATTAACATCTACCTAAGAAGATTTCTTCCTCAGCAGTTCCCGACTGTGTCCTGCTATTCGCCATTATTTCTCGAAGACTACCTAAGCAGATTTCTCCTCAGCAGTTCCCGACTGTGTCCTGCTATTTACTTATTTCTCGAAGACTACCTAAACAGTTTTCTCTCAGCAGTTCCCGCCTGTGTCCTGCTACTCACTTTAGCCCCTACACCTGATCTTCGCTCAATAGCTCCCATGTACCTCCGGAAGCATCTGGAGAAAGAAATCTCAAGTATGGTCTCTTCTTATGGCTGGCGAGCCTCCTTATGTAGTCTAATGGACTTTAAACGACCCTCCCCGATAGTCGACAAACTCTAAAATGTTCCCGACGACAGGTCCTTGGTTCAGACCCCTTGAGCCGCCTCGCGTCGCCATAGTCGTCAGGTTGTAATCTTCGATTGACCTGATGGCTATACTTTGACTTTCGCCTTGTCCAAGCCTCAGTCAAAGTGGGGGCTCTGTAGATACCTCATTTCTGCACCTCTCGCAACCACCCGTTGATGATTGGGCCGCATGTTTGCTACGCGGAACGATTTGTGACAATTCGTAAGTTTATCTTCAAGTGATTGCTCAAATATTAATGTCTACCTCTTAGTTGTCATCTACGTGCCGATACGGTCGTTTTGACAGTAATTAGAGTACATTTGGAGTCCGGGCCTAAAACTGTCTTCATTTTCTGATAACCGTTAAATCCCGAGTCAGAATGTTCTGGAATGTTCCGGATATTTCTATTCCGTATTTCATAATTTTCACCCTTTGGTAAACAATTTCCCGTAATATTCACATAAGATATTAAGGAAAACCAAATTATTCCGTCCTACCATAACTTAAACACGGAAATCTTTCTTCCGCAGGGGGAAACCACTTGGGAACAGACGCAAAGGTCTTTGCGCGCCTCTTCCAAGAGACGCGATGGGCTGCGCGCCTCTTCCCGAGTCCTTTCTGCGTAATTCTCGTATCTTTTTCATATCTTTCCGAGATTCACTTCCAAAGAGTCTCCGAAACCCTAATTCCTCCACGTGATTAGTATAAATAGGAGCCTTCGCTCCTCATATTTCTCACGCGAGTGTCCGCCCTTCTCTTCTCCCTTTGCATTCTAGACCTTTGTTCTTACTTTTTGGCGTCTACGTGCTTGAACATTCGACCACGTAAGGTCGGATCCTTCTGAGTACCAGCCTCGTTTGCATGACCGACCAATTTAACCAACTCCACATCAATCAACTTAATTAATTTAATTATTTTCCTCTTACGAGGGCACCTTCTTTACATTCGCGTCGAGCATCACTAATCGATATCTTAGTCCTTCTCGTTTCGTCAAACATGTAAGTCTGAGGGTGTATAATCCTTATTTATTTGTTGTTATTTACTTATTGTATCATTAATGTAAGATTTATGTCGAAAATATCATTAAAACCGATTTCTAAAACCGTGTTCAAAACCTCTTTTTACGGATTTCCAGAAGACTGACCGTCGAGAAAGGACGCAGCAACTGCTACGCCTCTTCGAAGGAGCGCAGCACCTGCTGCGCCTCTTCGTGAGGCTGCCGCAGTTCCTGCTTCCTTTCTTCTTCCTTCGTCCTCTGTAATTCGTCAAAATCTTATTCCTTTTATTCGTCTCTTGTTAATTCTTTGACATAACAGTATAATAATTCACATGTATATTAATATTCATCATTAACACGTTTTATCCATCATAAATCCGGCTAAAATCCCTTATAGTTTCATATTTGAGGGTTTTCGTCATTAAACTCAATTCGGGTTTTAGAGGTTCGATTCAATCAATATTGAGTCTCTGGAATTCGTCGTTGACATATTTTCACCTGTTATTCATCGTTTGTTCATCACATTCATCATTAATTCGTCGTGTTTTAACTAATTAATTTGTTTAGATAATTTATATTTGTTAATTAACCGTTCATTCATATAAATAATTCGTTATATTCCGTCTCATTCATGTTTTTATTGTTTTATGACCATTAATCACATGCAAATAACATATTAATCACTTTCATCCGAGTAAATAATTTAATCAATCCTTAAATTTACCAATTGATATTAACAATTCGCAATTAAAACTACACCAGAACTCGGTCGAGCAGACGCAGAATCGCTGCCTATTCCAAAGGACGCAGCTCTGCTGCGCCTGTTCCGGGTTGAATTATGTCCCTGAACTTCGTTTTTGCCTTGACATAGTTTAATTAGCTTACGTATAATTAACTATTAATCGTATTATCACCTACTGATCTGTTCGTTGATTCTTTCTTTTATTCGTTTTCTCAAATTATCCGTTTTAAAGGTATTTTCGACATAAATCGCTAAATCCATTGTAATTATTGTAATTTTCATTATTGTAATTTTATTTATTTGTATTTATCGTATTTCTTGCGTCTATTGTATGTTTTCACATGTAATTGAGCATTAAAATCCTACTTTGACATTAATTGTATGCTAATTAATTGTTCACCGACTTAGTCTAATTCTCACATGCTAGGATTAAAACTTGGATGTTGCATTGCATGCATATAATCGACGATATATCGAGTATGAATAACTTCCCTAATCATTAGTAGAGGCCGCTATCGAGGCGGGCGGGATTAGGTGTTCGATCAAAAGAGCTTCCTAATACGTACCCTCACCCCTTACTCCAGATCTTCGTGAACACCCGTGTTCATTGGCATCCACGAGAGTCATTCTAGACATAGAATGCTAAGGGTAACGATTGCTTAGTATTCATGTCTCTACTTTGTGTCTTGACATGAAACGAGGTATTCGAACGGTTCTAATTTCCCATAAAAATTGGTGGCGACTCCATACAAAAATGCAAACGCTTGTTCCTCTTCTCTCCCAAGCGCCCCTGTGGGCACCCCCGCTGTCCACAGTGAGGCGGTTGGGAGACCGTCTCATGCTCAGGTCGCCTCTTGGAGCTTCCCACTCCAAGAGGGATGTGCACATTAATGGCTTGAGTTACGGAGGGACTCGTGTGATTGAGACACGAAGTCTGGCAGGGGATCCGGTTGGCTTCCGGACCCGGTACGTCTGGGCATCTCCCGGTGCCTGTTTGTGGTTGTTGGTATGTCTGGGCGTGTCCTGGTACCAATGTGGTTGTCGGTATGTCTGGGCATGTCCCGGTAACGTGGTGGTGATTGTTGGATAGCATGTCATTCATATCATAGTCATATTGCATTTTCACACACTCAAGTCGTGTCACACTTTATTTATTGAAACTGACGTTTGTCTGTCTGTGTAATTGTCATCTATTTCCGGGGTGGCCTGTGTCAATCCATATGATATTTCTGATCATATGAGGAGCTGGTTAAGTACAGGTTTTGCTTGTTGGCGTGATCGGGATTTGGGACGAGCCTTGATGACATCCGAGTCGAGTATAGTTGGCTAGAAGAGTATAGTAGTCACGAGTTGTATGTTTTCATTTATTCATTCATGGTTATATAATTAAATAAACATATCATTTATAATAAATGTTTCTTGATTGTATCTCCGATTTATCGCCTCGGGAAACCGAGATGGTAACATCTCCTAATTAACTTGGCCGGGTAACAAGGGGATGTTACATTTATATATTTATTGCCACTATAAATCATTATTGATATGAGTTGTGAGACTGGAGATGAGTTGGAGAGTGCTACTGCAAGTTGTGCATAGTACGGAGGGTACTATTGTCAGTTGAGCATGGTTCGAAAGTACTACTGCCAAATAGTTGAGCATAAGACGGTGTTGAGGGAGTTTTGTTATTGCCAGCTGAGCATGGTACGAAAGTACTATTGCCAGTTATATAGTTGAGCATACCGCGATATTAAGGGGGTTGTGCTACTGCGAGTGAAATCATTAACTTGTAGAAGTTATGATTGGATGAGTTGACAATTGTAACACTCCCATTTATTCAGGAGCCTTTAGCTAGACATTCCCAAATAAATAGGACTGTTACCATCTCGGTTTCCCGAGGTAGTAGATAACAAAGTCCAACTCACCAAAGTACTTTAAATAAAACTTTAATGATTACATATTTATTATAAATTAACCAACTAAACTTAATATAAAATAAATACAACTCGCAGCGAAAAATAAATAAAGTGATAAAATCTTCTATGTGGTCTAGACTTCTAGGTAGATTGGCCAAGTCCTCACGCATTCTATAGCTCCCAAGTCAGCTAATCTTTAGTACCTGTCAAATCTGCTCCCCATTATGGTTCACCGCAGGTGTTCACGAATACACAGTCAACCGCGAGGTTGAGTAGGAATAAACTAAACAACAATAATAATAATAATCCAACCAAAATAAACATCCATCAAATTCTCATCACTTCATCCGTACAATTCACTTACGTCATTGGCAGTAGCACAACTCCCTTAACACCGTGCTATGCTCAACTGGCAGTAGTACTTGCGTACCATGCTCACCTGGCAGTAACGATTGCTCGCTATGCACAACTGGCAGTAACACCCTCCGTGTTATGCTCAACTGAATAATCAACTCTCCAACAATCCAATACTCAATGACAATCCCGTCTTACTGCTCAACCAACAATTTAACATACTCAAATACTCTATTCCAATAATAAATCACAATTGTTAATCTTAGTCTCATCAACCGTCACATTTAAACATCCATTCACTTAATAATAAAAACCCGAGTTGAGTAGGAAATTCCTACCTGGCAAGCAATTCCGAATAATGCAATCTACTAAAAATATTCTTCAACAAACCCGTTCCACAAGTCCGTCACCTATAGATGAATAATATATTTATAATTTAATTATTAATTATCCAATACATTATCATAATTTAATTGATTATAATTTATTTACATTAATTATTTGCTCGTGTACGATCTTATACAAGACCCGTCTTTTATAATTAATAATAAAACCCAACAATACCCACGTCACCCACGCAGCACCCCAAACACAACCCCATAAACGGTTGTATCGTGTGTACCCCAACCCTTACACTCACCATACACGACACCACCGACCACCTAGCACCACCACACAACCTGCCAACACCTAGCCCGCACCACCACGTATCCCGACCACCACCAACCACCAGCCTAGCCATTCCCTACCACCCACAAATTCACGCCCTAGCCAAGACAACCACAAACATACAAATTACCGAAAACCCGACATCTACCAACACCGCCTATAAAGCACCTCGCCAACACCACCACAGCCACCACTACCACCTCTGGCCACCACCGTTGACACCTCTATCCCACGGTGACTCCAGGGGTGGTCCCCCATCCCCGGTATAGTCAGTAATGTGGCCACGAATATCGTCTTTAGGTAACCACCACGCACGAACCCGTCCCCTGTTCTTCCCCTGTTTTCGCCACCAACGACACCAACCGCCGGCTCCCACCACCCCATCACCTCCGTTATGGTCGACTACTCCACCACAACACAACCACACCCTGCCCAGGTCAATACTCGTCCAGTAGGGGTTCGAAACCCGTGTTGAAACTTACAGCACAACCACCCAACCACCACGGCTCTCCCACACGAACTCCGGCCTAACCACTACCATAACCACTCCAGTACCACCACCATAGTCGACTCATCACTCACAACCCAGCCAACCCAAGTCGTAGGTCCCACAACCAGTTATCCGTGTTAAAACTCGGTTTTTAATACACAATGACCACCCTACACTAGCGGTCAGCCTCCCTCCTTCGACGGTCAACGGTGGTCCGGTCAGTTAAGGTCAGGTCTCACGGCAGAGTCACGGTGGGTCAGGTCACGGCATGGTTAAGTTATACGGCCAAGGTTACGTTATGCGATTTCAATTAAATAAAATACGAGTTAATTAATTCATAAAACGAACTTACCTTTTTATCACTAATTGCTAATCGCTCTTTCGTCTTCTAAATCTCCTCCCTCTTCTTTTATGAATACTTTTCAGATTTATTAAGTATTTATAGACTAGGTTTAGGGAGTATATAAGACCAATTAGGAAATTATTGCCTTTTCTAATTATTATAGGAACTACCAATTTATTATTATTATTTATTATTTTATTACTAAATCCCGTTTTAAATCCCGTGTTGGAGCTTGTGTCCTCCACAAATTAGTGTGATAACATTTATAAATCTCTTATAGGTTCACAAGGGTATACTTCGTATTTTATCAGTTGATTAACGATTACCTAATAACGGTTGGCTTGCTAGAAAGTTTGACGTTATTATCATACAGATGGCGGTGATCAACTGGTCCCTAAAAGTCACACCTAAAGGATGTGTTTGAGAGATGTGGTTATGGAAATGTAATCACATTGATGTCTTATATGACTAAACAGTTAGTCAATGTGATGATGAGACGATTATTTAATGCCGATTAAATAATATTAGCTGAGACGAATTAACTGTCAATTCGTAAATTGAATATAATAAGTTATATTTAATTAATGTATATAATGTAAGCTTGAATGAATTAAGATTTTAATTCGTAATTAAATGTAATCGGTTATATTTAATTAGCTAATTATAAATATGCGATATTTATAGTTAAAGTATATATTATACAATATTGTCACAATAAATTATTACCGACCGGTATTAATAACTCGATTGCAAGCTGTTGTAAGTAGACTGATTAATACGGAATAAATTAAAATGACAATTTATAATTTATGCACTTTATATACATTTTGTAAACTACCAAAAAATAAGTAGATTTAATCATCTTATTTTGGTAGGTGGTATAACCGAAAAATAAGAGAATAATCCTCTTATATTTTCGGTTGGTCAAAACCGAAATAAGGGAGAAATATCTTCCCTTAATCCTCTCCCTATTTCGGTTATATAGGGAGAGAGGGAGATCATTTAATTTATCCTTTTTTAACCTAATTTTGACCTAGCCTCCTCTCATCAAAGAAAAACACAAAAACCTAAAATTAATCAGTGAATTTTGGGGATCGATTCTAGCAAAGAACAAAGGCATATCTCATATTATCTTGGGTGCAACTGATAGGAGAATATCATTGCGATATTGTTTTTAGGCCAATTTTGCTAGGACTGAAGGTTGAATCTTCATCTCTTTTCTATTTTGTTTATGTAATTTTCTTTTATGACTAGTTATCATCATAATAAATTCGTTATAATCCTTATAATTAAAGGGAAGTATACCGATATTTCCTACAAGTGGTATCAGAGGCAAGGCCACAAATTTTATTTTTCATGATTTTCATAATTGAATTTAAACGAAATTTTTGAATCGAAAAAAAAAAAATAAAACACGGCTGAAATTTTTTGCCGAAGAGAATTTTTTTCCAGCCGGTTTTTGTTCTTGTTTTTGATGTTATATTTCCATTTTGATTTTCATGTTGTTGTTTTAATCAGTTAAAATGATTATATGAAGAATTGGTAGATGTTTGATTTAATGAAGATTAAGTTAAAATGTAAATGGAAATCGTCTTGTTGATGATGTTAAAATTGTTTTTGGTATATAGTTTTTGGCATATACGGTTAATCATGTTTCATTAATTAATATGCTAATCTTGTTCTAATAGCAACTATAAACGATTTTGTTCATCTTAAAAAAATTTTTGGGCTGTTTTGTTCTTGATTCAGCCGAGTACAATAAAAAAAACTGTTTTTTTGTTGTTGTTAGGGCATTTTGCCGATATAAAATATTTAGGGCTGTTTTAATTATTTTTTTCAGCCGAGACATAAAGAAAAAAAAGGTTTCTGTTTTTTTTCATGTTTTCGTTTTTTTTTATATGCCGTGAAAATAAAAAAAAAACGGGCTGTTTGATTCGGGTTTTGCAGAATTACCGAAAAAGAAAACAATTATAATGTTTTTTGTTTTTTTTTTAGCCGAGCTGAAAATTAAAAAAAAAAAAAATTTGTTTTTTTTTCTCCTGTTTTGCCGAGACCAGAAATTAAAAAAAAGGATTTTTTTGTTAATTTTTGGCCAATATTGATTATACATTGATATTAATAATGTATGATTAATTGTTGTGAAGAAGTTCACAATTTTAGATACCTAATTATTTTAAAGAAGTTTAAAATAATGTTGGATTAAAATTCATATTACAAGTTTAATGTGAATTAAGATTGAAATTAATGTGATTAATTGAGGAATTGTCACTTAATTTGATCATTTAAATAGGTGGTTTGGGAAATTAATCTACATAATTAAGGAATTATGTCTTGCATGTTTAATTTATTTAGTTGATGCATTTTTTTTTTGTTGAATGAATCGTTGAATGAATTTATTTACGTATTTTTGCAATCGGTTGTAATTTGTAATACCTAGTGTGGCCTTAGTTAAATTATGTTTTCGTAATGATGGAAACATAATTTTTAATATAATTTGAGATCTCGTATCTCCGTTTGGTTTTCTTTATTTATTACGGTTTTGAAATTAGAATGTAAATAGGTTTATTATGTAATTTTAAATTGTAATTTTTGAGAAGACTAAAGATGGAGATTGGAGCTCACTCCCGCTACATGGATCAAGATGGAACATCAAGACAAGCTTCTCGGGTCCAAGGATGGATTCCAAAGTTGTATTTATATTCATTTTGATAGATAGGCCACACTAGGACTTTTTTATTGTTTTTACGTTTTTCATTCATATTGCTTTTCATTCACATGATAGTTTATGCATCATATTCCGCCTAAACCAAACCACCTACTACTAAAATGCATGAAAATTGACTCATATAGATTGTATGTTAGTTTTCATTGACATACAGATGTCACTCAGTGACACGGCTATCGCAACCCTATCAAAGATAAAACCTAACGGTCTCAACTAAAATGTAGCAGAGGCAGTCGAGTATCGAATCCACAGGGAGGTAATGCTATTATCTGTTGTCTAAATCTAATCCTAAGGTAACAATTGGGGGGTTGTTTGAATTCGGTTCTAAACTACGAAGTTTGAAAGGAAGAGAAATAAAGTAAAGAGCAGTAAAGACAATAAAAAATGATTGAACTATCAAGAGGAGAGGGACATGTCGGGAATTCGGTTCACTACGGTAGTCCTGTGACTCAGCTGTAAATGATTCAGATGACTAATGTGAGACGGATGTTGAACGGTCCTTTCGGTCCACTTTCTATCCTAAAATACCGCTAACTTAACTTTCATCCTCATTAGGGCAGTCTACTGTTTATAGCAGGCCTATTTAGTCAAATCTTTCGATCCAGGATTAATTTTAGCCAGATTAAAGGGTGACATAGAAGCGTGCACTCAACTAAGTCGAATAAATACAATTAAATTGCTATAGTGACAGAGTCTCGTAATCAATTCGTCTAATTCATCTACTACATCGTCACATTTCTACCGCAGATCCCCTAATCCCAACATGAAGGGGTTTAGCTACTCATATCGGTAATTAAACTAACAGCAATTAAATTCCCAGCAGAAAACATAATGAAATAACAAAAGATTGCAATAAGGGAAATTAGGGCAAAAGAATAAATGCAACGAAACAAGTAATAAAAGCAAACAAATGATTAATTATTATTAAAGGGAGAGAAGGAATTACAATCCAAGCGAATCCGGCGTAAAGAACACGAAATCCGAGTGAAAATAATCCCGAAATAAGGTAACAGTAGAAAGGAATAAAGCAGCGTTCTAAAGTTTACAGTAGAGTGTTTGATAATATGAAAGATGATCCTAATTAACCTAGTAATGCGTGCTTAAATAGCAAACAAAATAAGTTTTAGCGAAATAAAACATCACGCGGGCTAATTAAAGCCCAAACCCATCAAAACCACTCGATCGAGTGGATTTAAACCACTCGATCGACCAACTCTTCAGCCAAAACAACTCGATCGACTGGAAGGTTACTCGATCGAGTAACAGCTCTTTCTGCAGCTTAAGGATCGAGTACAAAGTACTCGATCGACCACTTCTTGGATGTAGAAACCACTCGATCGAGTGGAAAACAGCTCGATCGAGTGACTTGACTTCATTTCAACTCACGTTCTCGCCTAAATGCCTCGTAATGCGTGCCACGACGCTTCCAAATGCAGTATCTTACTCTGGAACAATCCCGTCTCCTCTAAATGCATGCAAAAAGGACGAAAAAGGGTACGGTTCCACTACTTCCGCGTTCACTTCTACAAAAAGGACAAAACGAACCAAAGTAGCCAATTCGGGGCAAAATACCATAAAAATAGTATAAATATGCATAGAAATACGTGCTGAAATAGGCTAAAAAGACTATACATTAGGCACGTATCAAATCTCCCCAAACCAAACCTTTACTCGCCCTCGAGTAAACTCAAAACTACACTAATGGAACGGAAATGATAACTCAGAGCTAGCTTAACTTGTCTACTTGAACCAATTTAATGCAACAAAAATTAACAGTTAAAGCTAAGCAGTCAAAACGCAACCGAATTATAAGCTGTTCAGAAATATAGCCGACCTATCGACCTTGCAAGACCAACAAAACCGGACTCTCTCGTGGTCACTCTTCTCTCATGAAGCAAAGGGTGAATATTATATGTAAAAGAGAGAAGAAAAGACAGTCACTCACCTAACTGCGACCTACATAGCATGCATGCAACAAAAATGAAAGACAATTCAAGTACTAATGCACACATTCCAACCAATAATGTCCGTCACAGCCGAGGGTTTGCAAATGATTTGGGAATAGTGAGGTTCAGGTAAGAAAAGGCAAAACATGTTATGGAAATGTGGAGGTAAAAGCGTCAAGCTAGTTCCTAACAGGACCATAATGAAACCATCCGAATCTCAACTGACTAAAAGGCTAAGTACAGGTGCCCTTCATTCGGCACAAAACTCACTAGACTCAAAACACAACCTCCTCAAAAAATATGGGATAAAACGGAGGAGTCAGACGGTCACAAACTTCCCTTTTTTAAACACCGTCTGAAATAACTAACTGAAACAAATCAACCTTTTTCGATTGTACATCTTCGAACATCTTCTCAACTCAGACAAGAGGAGTACGTCTGTTTCCTCCATTTTCACATTCTCTTTTTCTTTTCTTTATTACACGTTCCAGCTTTTATTTTTTCCTTCTTTTTTCTCTTTTTTTTTTCTTTTTTTTTCTTTCTTCTTTCACGTTTTCTCTTTTTTTTTCTCTTTTTTTTTTTTCTTCTCCTCAACTTTCCAACAACTCCATACAAAAGGGATACGGCCAAACTGCAGACGAAAACTCATACCACAAAAGAAGATACTAAACTAGCTTGACTAGGCAGGCTTAATTTGGGATGTAGCTAATGTGTCAAAAGGCAAGTTTTGGCTAATTTGGAGCTAAATGGGTGAAAAGTATAAGGAAAAGGAATTTGCAAACACCTCCCTGCATGTGACACCAACCACAAACCCGAATATGTGCATTTGACGAGAAATTGAATGTCATAAATCTGCAAAAAAAAACGAACATGCTATGCAAGGAGTACTACTCTCAATTCCTAATGAACTGGTCATGAATGTCACCAGTTATGGCTCTAAAACTCAGAATTTTTAAGTAGTTTGCCGATTTATCGGTCAAGTCTAAACAGTCAGCTATATTTGAACAGTAATTCGTAGACTATGCGTATGACAAAGCTAATAACTATCAATAAAAGTGCAAGGCTCAAGCAAAAAGACAAGTTATAGTGCATTGTCATCATGGGAATCTACCGTTCCAACTCAACCTATATGCAGAAATAAACGTGAATATTTTTTGAATTTTTGAAATTTTTCAATTTTTTGGATTTTTCAATGAAATAAACCAATGCAAGGCTGAAAAATAAACGTGGATGCAAAACAAATGCAGAAAACAAATGCAGATGCAGACTCAAAAGGATGCAATACCCTCCCCAAACCAAAACGGACAACGCCCTCGTTGTCCTCCAGCATACACCAGCAGAAATATGGGGGAACGGGAATATACAACCAACAAAATAAAAACAATAAAAATAAAGGAGACAAAATTAAAGAGAAAGAAATACATACAAAATACGAACTTCCCCAAACCAGCCAGAAAACTGGGGAAGTGAGTAGACCAGTAGCTACTCGTCGTCGTCGTCGTCTCCATCCACCTTGTACTCCGGGTCTCTCTCCTCCTCTCTCCTCCTCCGCTCCTCAGCGCGAGCTCTCTCCACTGAAACCTCGGGATCCTCGTCCTCCTCCTCCTCCTCTGACGCCGGGTACCCCTCAGCTGGGTACTGGAAGAAGGAAGGGTGTGGCCAACCCTCCGGGATCGGTCTGTGTCTGGTCAGTGGGAGGTGGAGCAGGAGTAGGAGTGGTAGTAGTAATGGGAGTAGGGGTCGGATCGGGAGTAGCCGTGGAAGGCTGAGTACTCCCTGAAGGAGTGGACCCCTCTCCAGTCTCAACTCGCCGCTTCTTGGCGGCAGGTGCATCAGGAGGTGGTCGAGGCTGGAGTGGAAGGTAAAGTAGAGGCAAGGCAGGCAGACGGTGGCCCTTTACCACAGTAGGTAAGGGCTCAAGACGGGGAGACTGCGCATGCAAGGTAAGTCAACAGACAAGGAGCCGTCAATCTTCCAAGTCTGGTAGTCCGGGGTAAGCCAATGCTGAGCGAGCATGGCAGCCAGACTCAGTGACCTCTCTCCCTCGAGGTACTGCAGGTCACGAGGCCAAGTGGGGAAAAGGCGATGGGCAAGAATGGTGGCTATGCCAACGCAAGCAATGGTTCCCGCCTCCTTCTTCCCCTGGTCGTGGAGGTACTGGGCGGTGAGGTAGGCAATGTTGAAGGTAAAAGGACCTTCACAGTCGACGTTCATATAACCGCCCGGATGGAGAGCTCGGTGTTGGTAGTGTTGTTCGGCTCCTTTCGGCCGAAAATAGAGCTCCCCATCGATCTAAGAAAACAACGGGGGATGGTGGACTGGTGGAGCTTACGCTCCTGAAACGGTGCGGGCCAGGCACCGCCAAATCTGACGGTAAACCTTCCTCGAGTCTGATGTCACACCCGAGGAGGTAAGGTCAAGTAACCTACCAAACTCCGCTAGAGGCATCGGAAAAGTCCTTAAACAACCGGAAGGAGATGACAAACGGTCGGGGTCGATGTCGTATGCCCCTGAGGAGAAGGTAAAAGAGCTGAGAAACTCAAGGCTCAGCTCTAAGAAGGTACGGCCCCTCATGGTAATGAGGCCAGGCATCCTCGTGCCCCGTAGTAAAGTACAGACTGACTCGTAAATACCGAGTTTCTCTAATGCCGATTTATCCAAAAATCGGGAAGGCACATGTACACACTTGACCAAGCTAAAGAATTTCGTACGATGGACAGCGTTGACGAATAATACCTGTGGGTAGTCCGGGTGGGAGTCGAGGGAAGTGTCCCCTCGGACAGAATCGTCTCTCCAGAAGTAGACGGAGCGGCAAAATGGGTAAAGCGAAGCGACGGTGTGGAAGTGCTAGGGGCGGGAGTAGAGGCAACAGGAGCTGGCGTAGCTCGAGACTGTCTACGACCCCGGCCTCGGTCTCTTGAACGCAAGGCAGCAGCTCGCTCTCGGACGGTGTAAGGAACCAGGGCTGCTCTAAAGGCAGCTGCAACCGCAGGTGAGTCCGCCACAGGTGTAAAAGTGGTAGCTGGTGTGCATGTAGTGGCTGCTGTGGCCACCACTGAAGAAGAACTAGCGGCAGTGCTAGCTGTGGAGGTGACCGTAGTGGAAGTGGCAGCCTGAACTGAGCTCCCAGCTAAGCTAGCTGGAGCAAAGACCGTCCCTGCAGCTGAAACAAGGAAAATTGGGGCTGCAGTGGTCACTAAAGTAGAGACAGTGGCAACAGCAGGGGCCACTGTCTCACTCGAAGACGGACTGGAGGATGAACTAGTGGATGGTAAGGAACTGGAATCCATCCTGCAAACAGAATTTAAGGGGTATCATGAGAAAATAGCTGCTAACCGTGGCTAAACAACACGTAAAACCAGCATGTGACAGCATGTGAAACCATAAAAAAATCCCCTGCCAGTCGAAAATTCCGATCTTACAGCATACAAATCCCAACAATCCTCGGAAATTATGAACTACAGCATGCAAATGGTGATAGAGGACGGGAAAAACAGTTAACAAAAGCAGCACATCAGCAATGCTGAGATTAAATAAACAAAGCAGCATATAATCGTCTGACAGTCGAAAAAGTCGACTAAGGCAGCCCTAATCGCAAGAATTTTGCACAAAATTTGAATGGAGACATGTTAGGCATCGACGGGGTGTGATAGCAGTCTAAACAGCAGCAATTAAGCGACAAAAAAGCTAATTTAGACAGAAAAACAGCAGCATTCACCAATTGACAGTCGAAAAATCGACAGTCCAGCACCCAAATCGCAAAAATCCATGTAAAAATCGAACTAAGCATGCAAAACATCGAGGAAGGGGAATTATGATCATCAAGCAGGGAGAATAAGGGCAATAAACTCAATTAAAATCGAAAAATCGACCAACAATGGATATACAAACCCTAAATTCGACTTTCACCTCATAAAATTCCAAATAGTCGAAATTAAAATGCAAAGAAGGTGAAGGAAACACTTACTTGATGATAAGAATCCTACAATATGCAATTAATCTTCAAAAATCAAGCAAAAACAAGCGATTTTCGAGCTCAAAACCGCAAACCCTAACCCTCTTTGAAAACCGTGAAAATCAACACAAATTAAGGGGAAAATAAGGGGCTTTTGAAGATTAATTAGCAAACAAGAGATTGTAGGTGACGGATTTGGAGATTGGGCAAGAAAATATGGGATTTGGAGAAGAAATTGATCGCACAAAGGGTGTGTTAGACGGAAATTAGGGAATAAAATGAATTAGAAATAGGAAATAAAGAGTTTAAGATAGAAAACTCCCGTGTCCTGTTCATTCTACTCGATCGAGTGGTTTTAAACTACTCGATCGAGGGCTTTTGATGGTCCAGCTGCTTGGTCTTGTAAAATTTTACTCGATCAACCAATTCCCCTTTTTGCTTTGCTCGATCGACTGGAAAAAGCACTCGGTCAATCAATTTTTCACTCGATCGAGTACAAAAAATACTCGATCGAGGACTTTTCTCGCATAAGCTTCTTGAATTTCATCTTTTCTTCCTCGAATTGCGTGAAACTTCCCCAAACCTGCATAAAAACACATCCAAAAATTTCCCAAAATACCAAATACGCAAAAGCACAGTCTATAGTCTTACGTTTATGCTAAAAACTGTCTAAAACTAATTGTCCTAATTAAAAACGCAATAAAACAAATTCAAAAGAAATTCAAAAATTATCTATTACAAAGTATTACACGGGGCATTTCCCCGTTTAATTCCCATCAAATTTCAGTAGCCCCTTGGTGGGCTTCTGACTGGAGGACGTCACCTCAGCAACATTGACGGTCCTCTTCAACTTCCATGAGCATGAGTAATCACTTGAAACGGTAGGAGGGGAGTAGTTCACATCCATATAAGCGTGAACCTTCCTCGTCCTTGCTCCTTTGTCACGAGCTTTAGCGTCAACATCTCCAGTTTGATTGATAATGATTGCACCATGTCCTTTGACAGCTTCCCCTTTACTTTCATCTGTACCTACAGCAAGGAAAACAGACGAACCTTCCTCCTTTTTGCTCTCAGTCTGAGGCGGAGGGTTAACAATAGCAGCACAATTCTCCAAATTTTCATTTGGAGTGTCAATACTAGGATCAATAGAAGAGAGAACATTGCAAGGCTGGGCTTGCATGGGAGCTCTCTGGAACTTAGACTGATGAAAAATCAGCTCCTCGTCCCCTACCTGAAAGGTCAAAGTCTTCCCCCCGACGTTTATTACTGCACGGGCAGTGGACAAAAATGGTCTCCCTAAAATAATAGGGGTGTGTGCATCTTCGGGGATGTCTAAGACAACAAAATCGATGGGAATAAAGAACTTCCCGATCTGAACAGGTACGTCTTCTACTACACCTAGTGGCCGTGATAAACTACGGTCGGCCATCTGGACAGTCATTTTAGTGCAACTCAGCTTTGTCAAACCGAGTCTCTTAGCCAGAGATAAAGGTAAGACACTTACGCTAGCGCCTAAATCGCATAGCGCGTTATCAATCAAATGCATACCGATATGACACGGAATTGAAAAACTACCCGGGTCTGATTGCTTAGGGGGTAACTTATTTTGAAACAGGGCTGACCCCACCTCAGTCAAAGCTACGGCCTCACTGTCATTAATAGTCCTCTTACGCGCTAAAATTTCTTTCATAAACTTTAAATAAGAGGGTACCTTAGTCAGCAATTCAGTGAACGGCACGGTGACTTCCAAGCTTTTCAGAAGTTCGACAAATTTGCCGAATTGTTGATTAGCTTTCGTGTTTTGCAGCCTCCTCGGGAAAGGAACCGTGATAGGTATCTCGAGTCCTTTGTTTCTCTCTTCCAAAGTGTCTTCCGGAGCAAGTTCAGTATCCTTTGGACGCTTCTTACCTCTCGAACGAGGTCTTTCCGGTGATATCTCACTTAAACGAGCACTAGCAGGCTCTCGAATAAGCTTCCCATCTTCAATACTACTCGATCGACCAATTTGCTCACTCGATCGAGCAGTTTCTTCATCAATGTCAGTCGATCGAGTACAATTTCCACTCGATCGACCAACTCCACTTTGCTCTTCACTCGATCGAGCATAAAAACCACTCGATCGACCCGTTTCTTCATCATTTCTGCTCGATCGACCACCAGATTTCAGTCGATCGAGCAACTGCTTTGTCGTGAGCCCTTTTTTCTCAACAGAACACTGTTCACCATCAGTTGCAGCTATCTTCGGGTCTAATTTCGACACTTCTGGACCCTCATAAGAAAGACCGCTTCTCAATTCTATCAGATGTATCGTCTCATGTGGATTCTTCTCGTTTTGATTCGGTAATTGACCCTGCTTTCTGGAGGATTGATTCGCGGCTAGTTGGGAAACTTGAGTTTCAAGTGCCTTAATAGACGCATCTCTCTGTTGATCACTCGAGCTTCTTTGTTGATCACTCAGCTGAAGCTGCTTTGTAATGGCTTGCATCATGGACTTAAGCTCACCCATTTCACTCACCCCACCGGAAGATGATGCACCATGGTTAGGAGGATTGAAAGAAGGAGGCTTCTGATAGCCTTGTTGATTCTTGTGTGGAGGAATGTACGGCTGCTGCTGGTTCGGAGGAGCAGTAGGACTGAGCACATTGATGTGATCATAATTAGCGCACATTTAGTCCCTTAATTGAGCCTATTTTGCATACTATTATAGCATTTCATGGCCATTTTATCCGTCAAAACCTTCCTATTTGCTCTTCTATCGCATTTCATGTGTTTTGTAGAAAAGAAGATAATAAGGCGGGAATTCCCATCTTTCGTGCACATTTAGGAGCTACTTGACGATAATAGATGGACTAGTATGAAGAAGAAGCAAAGACTAAAGACCAATCTCGCAAGAATAAAATGGAAATGAGCAAAGAAGTGAAGAAGAGAAGAAGGACCACGACTGAAGAACAATCCGAGCGGATTGTACCTCAATCCGCCCGTCTCCGCTGAACGATCCGAGCGTCTTGCTCTCTGATCCGCTCGGATTGCCCCACCTAAATCCGCCCGTCTTGCTCCCTGATCCGCTCGGATCCCTTTGACCAATTCCGGCCGTCCCAACTCCCACCGCACACGGATTTCTTCTCAGCACGGTTTCATCTTCTCCAAGCTTTCAAGAAAGACTCCCTTCCTCCGAAAAATACCGGCTTCTCCCTGCTCAATCTAAAAAGTGTAATTACTATTTTAGCCTTAGTTAACCCTAAATGCATCCACCTAATTTCCACTATAAATACTCCATCTTTGTAATTAATCAAATATATCCCTTTATGTGGTTTTTGGGTAGGGAATCCTTCCTTAGATTAGATTAGGAGTAGATTAGAATAAGATTACTCTTTAATCTTTCCACAAATTACACATTAATCTTTCCATAATTATTGTTCAAGTTTATTATTCAAGTTTATTATTGGGTAATTGAAGATTATTGGTTATTATTGGGAGATTGACAACCTTCCATCAATCATCAAGTTTCTTCTATTATTCTTTGCTTTATTATTTGGATCACCTCAAGTTTGGTATAATTACTTTACTCTTTAATCTTTATTGTTCATTTCTTCATTCTATTATCATGTTTATACTTGTTGTGATGATTGACACCATTAATGACATGTTTCCCATGATGATGAGTGAGTAGTTACTTAGCTAGGATTAGTGGGTAATTAAGGGAAACCAACATGGGATTGATTCATGCTTAATCTAATATGTTCACATGATTAAATTGCTTGCTTGTTGTGATGTCAACTTTATGCACATGTTATGTTTGATGAAATGCTAAGCCTATGAATCCTTGCATTTTTACCATCTCTTATCTACTCAACTTGACTTGTAAGATATAAACCAACTCGAGTCTTGTTAGACCATGCATAGAAGTTGAATAGGAGGAAAGTAAGTCGACTTGTAGGTGTTGTACAATCTAATCGATTCGGCTCCGGGACCCAACCCTTCCTATGAACCGTAAGACATAAACCAACTCGGTTCCTCCACAACATTAATTGCTTGCAACTTTGTAAACATGTTTGTATGATCAACACCATGAATCCCCTATGACCCCATGATATCCTAGCACTTTTAATCATTTGTTTACATCTTTCCCTTTATTGCTTGTTTTACCTTATCGTTTGCATTAGTCTAGACACAACTACAAACCCAAACAAATCGTGACACTAGCATAAATTGAGATAGATAGACTTAGGACCCAAAGCACACCGTCCCATGGATCGACCTCGACTTACCGCTAACTAGTTGTATGTTGAGTATTATAAATGTGTTTGATTGGATGAGTGACGACATCAACCGGATCAAAATGGCGCCGTTGCCGGGGACGGTGCTATGTGATTAAGTTCTTACTTGTTTGTCTATTTTAATTGTGCTTTCACCTTGAGGAACTTGTTCCTCAAGGATTGTTCTTACCGTTTTTGTGTAGTTTCCATTGTTTGTAGTTATCTCTTTGCCTTAAGTAATGATGACTCAAGACTTGACATATGGAGTATGTGGTGGATCTTTTGAGTATGATTATGGGTATGGGGAGTTTGAGGAGCAAGTCAACACAAACCTACCTTATTATTTGTACAACGAAAATCCTAACCACTACCCCAATTTTTCTCACCAAAATTACCACACCCAATATCAACAAACACCCACCCAATACCCATTTCACAATAAACTTCAATTGCCACAATACAACCACTTTCACACTTACCCACAACAAAGAGATGAACCCATTCAAAACATGATTCTCCGAATGATGGGAGATCAACAAAACTTCTTCAAACAAATGCTAGAAGAGAGCCTAAAGAGGACATTGTTCTTCAAGGCATTGTTACTCATGGTGAGGAGTTGGAAGTTCAAATTGCCCAATTAAAGGAATTCCAAACAATTACTCACAACCGTTCTTTGGATATTGAGCATAAATGCGAGTTTGAAGTAGTGACCTTTGGCATGAATGATGAGAAGTGGGAAGAGCCAAGTTCCTTGAGCTCTTGTGACTATGAGAGTGTTGTGTTTGATGAGGAAGACATGAGGTTGAGTAAACCAAATGCTCTTAATCTTTGTGAGTATGAGGGTGTGTCCTTTGATGTGAACATTGAGGTGTTGGAAAAAGAGCTAGATGAAGCCCCCATTCATGATTTACGTGAAGATAGCAACAATGATGGTGAACCTAGAGGAGGAATTCGTAATATCACCTTGCTTGAGGAGCCTATCCTTGAGACATTTGAGATACCCTATCATGAAGAAGAACGTCCTTCCTTTACCCTTCACGAAGACAACTTGGCACCTATCATGGAGCCAATGATCATCGAAGAGGATATGTTAGATCTTCTTCAAAAAGCCAAAGTGTCTTACAAGAGTTATTTGGTGAAAAAGCTCAAAGAGAAAATTGCTCGTGAGGCTACTTGTGAAGATTTGGCACCCGCAATCTCAACTCCTAAGGTACCCCGTCATCAATGCCATAAGGATTCTCCTTCCACCTTGGATGGATTGAAAAACCAAAATGCTATCACCGTCACCAAAATTGAAAAAGAAGGTGGTGAGTTGAAATCTCCGGATGAAAATAAGCCACACTTCATACCTTATGTTGATAAGAATCATGGGCTTCTTGGTTTGAAGCATTGCAAAGACTCAAGTGCTAAGGGTAAGGTGAAGAAGAGAATGGATGACAAGCTCCCTTGGCCAAGCTTCATTTTGAAATGGTTCAAACCTTATTCATGCTTATTTGAGGATTGTGCTCAAGCCTTTGACCGGTTATTGAGAGCATTAAGCAACATGGACAACAACAAGAATCTCTACTATTTGAACTAGTTTGGTGGAGTCCTATCTCAAACCACCATTTGTAAGATATTTCTTGAACTCTTTTATTTTGTACATTTGCATTTGTATTTAATTTCTTGCATAAAAGAGAGGAGAGAGAGAGTCATCTTACATGATTTTTGAGCAAGCTTCAGAAAAAGATAAGGAGAGAGAGAAAATCAATGCAAAGGGGTTTACTATTTCACGAAAGAAGAAAGAAGAAGAAGAAAGAAGCGAGACGAGCGTATTCAAGAAAATCCGCCCGTCCTGGACCCACGGAAAAGAAAAAAATGAACTGATGAAGAATCCGAGCGGATTCAAAGAAATCCGCCCGTCCCAGGAGATCCGTCCGTATTCTTTGCGGGACGCCCGTCCCAAATGTCGTCCAGAAGCAAGATTTTATTATACGGCAGAATCCGTGCGGATTTTTAAGGATCCGCCCGTCCTGTTGAATCCGTGCGTCTTACAAGAGATCCGTCCGTCTTCTTCCCGCTTCCCAACAACGAAATTTTCTCTTCATCGAAGAATCCGTGCGGATTCTATAGAAGACGCCCGTCTTGCCCAACAAGGATCCGCCCGTCCCGTGACAAATCCGCTCGGATCGCACTATTCATACGGATAAAATCGGTTCAAATTTCCCAACCCTATCCGTTCGGATTCCCCTTCTTTTTCTATAAAAACACCCCTTTCTCCCTCATTTCCTCATCTCACCAAACCCTAAAACACTCTCCTAAATCCTCAAAACCTCATCAAAATCATCTTCAATCCTCAAAACACCCACATCACATTACCAACATGAGTTCCAAGGGAAAAGCCAAGAAATTGTTTGATTCGATCGGAAAGAAGCGCAAGGGATCCACTTCTTCAACACCACGAGAAGTGATAATGAGGGGAGGTATTGAGCAGCTCCACAACTTCCAAGAGGTGATCTTTACTTCCGACGACCAACGCGAGACTTTCGTCAAGCTTCTAGGTAAGAAATTTGAGCCTACTCAATTTGTTGATACTAGGGTGTTAGACATCCTTCAAATAAGGTACCCTACCGAGGCATTCTTCAATGGCCTTGGCATTGGGGACTTCTTCCATGCTCATGAGGAGACTTACCTTAGTCTCACGCTTGAGTTCTTGAGTAGCCTCAACATTGTGGCGGATTCCCGCAACAATTTAGGGATGGAGTTTAGGTTGTGCAACCGAGACCACTCCCTCTCTCTTGAGGAGTTTGCCTATGTTTTCGGTCTTGAGATACCCACCAACTATACCGAAAAGCCGCATAATTTTAATGTGGATCTCCTTTGGAAAGCAATCTCCGGGAGGGACTTTGGCAACATAAAGCGTTGCTATACTTTTGCCATTCAACACCCGGTGATCCGATTCACCGAACGCTTTGTTGCCGGATGTATCAATGGGAGGTACGAGCAAGATCGGTGTACCCTCCTAGACTTGACCTTTCTTGAGTCTCATTTAAATGTTCGAGCGGTGAGGCGTTATAACTTCAATACGCCACTTGAGATACTCACTAGGTTCCATGACTTTGCCCAAGGGACTTCTCCACTTAAGACCTTCGTGATGGGAGGTCTAATTACAATTTTGGCTAAGCAACTTTGCCCCGGGTTCAATGCCCGAGGTAACTATATTCCTCTTGAAGGGAGGACTTTGATTGATGAGCACACCATCTTCCATAGTCATCGATGGTGCACTTACACTGAAGATGGGAGTGTGGAATGGTTCACCAAGGGTTGCTCTTCTATGATCCTTGAAGGATGGAAAATACCGGGCATTGACCCAAGATTGAGTCCATACTCTCCCCCGCCAAGCTACCTCCTTGATATCCAAATTTTTGAAGATCCCCCTGAGAGGGAAGAGCCACGCCGTCAACCACCTCGCGGAGGGCCGGGCATACAAATGCGCCCACCTTCCTACGTCCCTATCCCACCTTACCCCTTTCCACATACCACTTTCCAACCGACAATCCCCAATGCGCCGGGGATTAATGATTTGATGGCACTCATGAATAGAGTGGACCTTGGGGTGCACAAGGGGAGGGAAGACAACTACTTGGCCCTCTACCCCCAATACTATAACATGGCTCAACAAGGGTATGTTGACCCTAACGGTCCTTTGCCCTCTTGGGCACAACCGGAGCTCTTGTTCCCAAATTATGGGGACCAAACTAGGAGTCGCGGCGATGGAGGGCATTCTAGCCAAGGTGGAGGGTACTCGGGTCAAGGAGGAAGTTTTGACCAAGGAGGCTATTGGGGTCAAGCACCCGGACATGATCAAGCCGGGAGCTCTCATGGTTATGGCTATGACCACGATGAGGATGACGAGTGAGAGAGGCCTACTTCACCACTTCCATTTGTATGATACCCATCTTCCCTCCCTCTCTCTTATACTTTTATATTGCATCTAGTATAGTATTTAGCTTGCATTTGTATTATATTGCGTTAGCTAGTTCATAGTATAGTTGTATTCTCACATGATTCATGTAGTTAGTTGCATATAGACTAGAATTCATGCATAGTCACTAATGACCAATCCTATTCATTTCTACACTAGAAATGGTGTTTAAATCGGTTTGGGGAGGTTTGATCATAGGTGACCATAGGTTAATAGAAATCATGCATCATATGGTTTAGATTGCATTCATTTGTTATATATGTCATATAGAATTGCATTTAGTTAGAGCATGCATTCATTCATATCATATCATTGCATTTGTACTTTATTTCCAAAAAAAAAAAAAAAAAAAAAAAAAAAAAAAATTCAAAAATTCAAAAACATGTATTTCCTTTTTATCCCTACTCCTACATGTACATTGAGGACAATGTCCAAAATAAAGTGGGGGATGGGAATTTATATTCCAAAAATGCATAAAAATTGAAAAATTTCTAAAAATCACAAAAATATGTCTTTTAATTTCATAAAAACAAAAGCCATAAAAATTTGAAAAATTGAAAAATCCAAAAACAAGTTCATTTCCTTTGTAGTGTAGACTTGTATATATTGTTTTGTATATATTGTGTTTGTTCATCCTTTTTCACATTGATTGACTACGCCACATCCGAGACATGAGGATATTGAAGACCGCATGGTATGATCTTTCCAATCTCCCTTTTCCTCTTTATGTTAATGACTATGTGGCTTTATCTTTATTGATGCGGTAAAAACAAAGTGAAATTAGGATTGCATTTAGTTTATTTGGCATATTAGTTGGTAGAATCATATGCATTAGGATGTTTATATGATAGTTGCATCATGGCATGTAGTTGCATGTTAGAAAAATTTTGCGAAACCGTCTATTTAGGAAGCTTGACAAGTGTATATAGGCCCTAGTAGATGCTTTTTATTCTTAAGACTTTGCTTGTTAGAATGCTTGTAAAACACCCTAGGATGTGTCATGCTAGTATCCTTTGACCCATGGTTTAAGGCCTAGTCAAGAGTACCTTGTGGTGTGATAACTCCTTGGCTACCGTTTATTCCAAGGTGACCCTTGAAACCATGCATACTTCTATCATTCATCCATATTCTACCATACATTTTTGTCATCAAAGGGAATGGGCACAAAAAGAAATCAATTTGAGTTCAATGAAATGAAAAGTGAAAGAAAGTTTGCAAGAATGCATCAAATGAAAAGAGGAGCAAAAATAGAACTCCTAAGCTTCAAATACAAGGCACCCTCGTTACTAATTGGGGTGACTTTGAAAATGTTCAAAAAGAAATGCAAAAAAAGTTGTCGAGTGTTGAAAATGCCAAAAATCAAAAGAAATGGCAAAAAGAAAGTGTTCTCAAATGTCAAATGCCAAAGAAATTTGGGGGAAAAACAAAAATGAAAGCAAACTCTCAAAGTGAAACTCAAATATCTATCAATCCCTTTATCCATCATATCCATTTTTGTGCATGGTAGAGAGGGGACGACCCTTCTTCTTGTCTAGGCAAGAGGGGGAATTCCGCGATCCTCCAGTGTTTCTAACACCATAGGGAGTCTATTCTTGACAAAAGCATTTAACGATTGAGGACAAAGGTACCCTAGCTTGACACAACTTGGAGGTGATTTATTGGCATCCTTCTAGGCTTAGTAGTTTGAAGAAATTGTATCTATGAAGGAGTGTGTACCCTTGAATTGCTTCCCTTGTAGATAATTTCCGCCACTTAGATGAGGAAAGTGGCTATTCTTTTGTAGATGCACCCATTGCTTGATTTTGTGTGCTTAATGCTTGGATGTGTCGCCATTTTGGCAAGACCCACCTTGCCTTGCAAGAAGGCATCCTACCTCATGGTTGTCTTGTTGTGAGTTGAAAGGGCGGAGTGAGACCCGCTAATTGTCTCATATCGGCTATATTAGTAGGCTAGTTTAAATAAAGGTCTAGTTTTTGTCACCTCTTTACTCGGGACGAGTAAAGGTTCGGTTTGGGGATATTTGATGTGATCATAATTAGCGCACATTTAGTCCCTTAATTGAGCCTATTTTGCATACTATTATAGCATTTCATGGCCATTTTATCCGTCAAAACCTTCCTATTTGCTCTTCTATCGCATTTCATGTGTTTTGTAGAAAAGAAGATAATAAGGCGGGAATTCCCATCTTTCGTGCACATTTAGGAGCTACTTGACGATAATAGATGGACTAGTATGAAGAAGAAGCAAAGACTAAAGACCAATCTCGCAAGAATAAAATGGAAATGAGCAAAGAAGTGAAGAAGAGAAGAAGGACCACGACTGAAGAACAATCCGAGCGGATTGTACCTCAATCCGCCCGTCTCCGCTGAACGATCCGAGCGTCTTGCTCTCTGATCCGCTCGGATTGCCCCACCTAAATCCGCCCGTCTTGCTCCCTGATCCGCTCGGATCCCTTTGACCAATTCCGGCCGTCCCAACTCCCAGCCGCACGGATTTCTTCTCAGCACGGTTTCATCTTCTCCAAGCTTTCAAGAAAGACTCCCTTCCTCCGAAAAATACCGGCTTCTCCCTGCTCAATCTAAAAAGTGTAATTACTATTTTAGCCTTAGTTAACCCTAAATGCATCCACCTAATTTCCACTATAAATACTCCATCTTTGTAATTAATCAAATATATCCCTTTATGTGGTTTTTGGGTAGGGAATCCTTCCTTAGATTAGATTAGGAGTAGATTAGAATAAGATTACTCTTTAATCTTTCCACAAATTACACATTAATCTTTCCATAATTATTGTTCAAGTTTATTATTCAAGTTTATTATTGGGTAATTGAAGATTATTGGGTTATTATTGGGAGATTGACAACCTTCCATCAATCATCAAGTTTCTTCTATTATTCTTTGCTTTATTATTTGGATCACCTCAAGTTTGGTATAATTACTTTACTCTTTAATCTTTATTGTTCATTTCTTCATTCTATTATCATGTTTATACTTGTTGTGATGATTGACACCATTAATGACATGTTTCCCATGATGATGAGTGAGTAGTTACTTAGCTAGGATTAGTGGGTAATTAAGGGAAACCAACATGGGATTGATTCATGCTTAATCTAATATGTTCACATGATTAAATTGCTTGCTTGTTGTGATGTCAACTTTATGCACATGTTATGTTTGATGAAATGCTAAGCCTATGAATCCTTGCATTTTTACCATCTCTTATCTACTCAACTTGACTTGTAAGATATAAACCAACTCGAGTCTTGTTAGACCATGCATAGAAGTTGAATAGGAGGAAAGTAAGTCGACTTGTAGGTGTTGTACAATCTAATCGATTCGGCTCCGGGACCCAACCCTTCCTATGAACCGTAAGACATAAACCAACTCGGTTCCTCCACAACATTAATTGCTTGCAACTTTGTAAACATGTTTGTATGATCAACACCATGAATCCCCTATGACCCCATGATATCCTAGCACTTTTAATCATTTGTTTACATCTTTCCCTTTATTGCTTGTTTTACCTTATCGTTTGCATTAGTCTAGACACAACTACAAACCCAAACAAATCGTGACACTAGCATAAATTGAGATAGATAGACTTAGGACCCAAAGCACACCGTCCCATGGATCGACCTCGACTTACCGCTAACTAGTTGTATGTTGAGTATTATAAATGTGTTTGATTGGATGAGTGACGACATCAACCGGATCACACATTTTGGCTTGTCCACCTCAAATTGGGATGGACATTCGGCTCGTAATAGGTATTTGTCTGCCTGTACTGTTGAAAGGCAGCACATTGCTCAAAAGGGCTAAGACAATTCTCAGAAACATGCCCCTCAGCTCCACATCTTCGACAGACGAAAGGACCGTCTGACATAGCATTTACCTGATACATCCCTCCTTTGGAAGCTCCTCCCAACTCATATTTGTCAAACCTCGCGGTAAGAGCTTCTAATGCAGCTACAGAAGAGGATTCAGCAGCTCTTCTTTGATTGCCTCTGGAGTTCCCATATTCAGCCTTATGGGTGGCCAAATCATCAATGATCTTCCACCCCTTAGTCTCTCCCATGTTCTCAAAGAAATCGGCCATTGCGTGAGATCAAAATAGCTCTCGATCGTCGTACACCCATTATAGAACTGATTGCATAGACTCCACTTCTCGAACCCATGATGCGGAATGGTTCGCACTGGACTTCTTGAAACGGACCCATGCTTCATGAAAGTTCTCATCAGGCCCCTGTTTAAAGCTCGTGATCCGAGCTCTAATGGCAATAGTCTTCGATGCGAGAAAAATACTTCTTGTAAAATGCTAAAGCCAAATTCCATCGGTTATACCGTGAACTTCCCGGTCCAAATCCTGTACCACTCCCTTGCAAAGAAACTCGGAGTGAGAAAATAAACATGGTTTCTTTTATCCGATCCTGGGTCACGCCACGCCAGTGGAGGTATGGAGCAAAGAATAATCGATAAAAGTCTCCATGTGCTTAGCTGCATCTTCATTTGCGCTCCCCCAAATTGGTTTTTCTCAACCGCATTGATATAAGTGGCTTCGCTCGAATTTTCTCGCCTCCCTGTAATACAAACCCCTTATATAGATTTGCGGTACGCCGGCTCGAGTGATCGGGCAATAGTTGCTTCTTCGGCCATTTCTAGAAAGTCCGGAGAAGTGACTGTCTCAACTGATGAATTGGAAACTGGAGATGAAGGTGGATTCTCCTCAAACAAAGCGTTCTCGTAATAACTAGACAGAGTACTCAGCTCTTCCTCTGTCGGCAATACCCTCTGTGATCGCCTCAACTCGCGCAAGGATTTCTCAAGTTCAGGATTATAAGGCAATAATTCACCGCCCTGTGACCTGCGCATAAGAGGAAACTACAAACAGGATATAAGAATAGTCTAAGGAACGGATGTCCCTTAGACTGAAAAAGGACTAAAATAAAACAACAAATAAATTAAACAATTGCCTCCCCGGCAACGGCGCCAAAATTTGACACGGCTATCGCAACCCTATCAAAGATAAAACCTAACGGTCTCAACTAAAATGTAGCAGAGGCAGTCGAGTATCGAATCCACAGGGAGGTAATGCTATTATCTGTTGTCTAAATCTAATCATAAGGTAACAATTGGGGGGTTGTTTGAATTCGGTTCTAAACTAGAAGTTTGAAAGGAAGAGAAATAAAGTAAAGAGCAGTAAAGACAATAAAAAATGATTGAACTATCAAGAGGAGAGGGACATGTCGGGAATTCGGTTCACTACCGTAGTCCTGTGACTCAGCTGTAAATGATTTAGACGAACTAATGTGAGACGGATGTTGAAAGGTCCTTTCGGTCCACTTTCTATCCTAAAATACCGCTAACTTAACTTTCATCCTCATTAGGGTAGTCTCTGTTTTATAGCAGGCCTATTTAGTCCAATCTTTCGATCCAGGATTAATTTTAGCCAGATTAAAGGGTGACATAGAAGCGTGCACTCAACTAAGTCGAATAAATACAATTAAATTGCTATAGTGACAGAGTCTCGTAATCAAATCGTCTAATTCATCTACTACATCGTCACATTTCTACCGCAGATCCCCTAATCCCAACATGAAGGGGTTTAGCTACTCATATCGGTAATTAAACTAACAGCAATTAAATTCCCAGCAGAAAACATAATGAAATAACAAAAGATTGCAATAAGGGAAATTAGGGCAAAAGAATAAATGCAACAAAACAAGTAATAAAAGCAAACAAATGATTAATTATTATTAAAGGGAGAGAAGGAATTACAATCCAAGCGAATCCGGCGTAAAGAACACGAAATCCGAGTGAAAATAATCCCGAAATAAGGTAACAGTAGAAAGGAATAAAGCAGCGTTCTAAAGTTTACAGTAGAGTGTTTGATAATATGAAAGATGATCCTAATTAACCTAGTAATGCGTGCTTAAATAGCAAACAAAATAAGTTTTAGCGAAATAAAACATCACGCGGGCTAATTAAAGCCCAAACCCATCAAAACCACTCGATCGAGTGGATTTAAACCACTCGATCGACCAACTCTTCAGCCAAAACAACTCGATCGACTGGAAGGTTACTCGATCGAGTAACAGCTCTTTCTGCAGCTTAAGGATCGAGTACAAAGTACTCGATCGACCACTTCTTGGATGTAGAAACCACTCGATCGAGTGGAAAACAGCTCGATCGAGTGACTTGACTTCATTTCAACTCACGTTCTCACCTAAATGCCTCGTAATGCGTGCCACGACGCTTCCAAATGCAGTATCTTACTCTGGAACAATCCCGTCTCCTCTAAATGCATGCAAAAAGGACGAAAAAGGGTACGGTTCCACTACTTCCGCGTTCACTTCTACAAAAAGGACAAAACGAACCAAAGTAGCCAATTCGGGGCAAAATACCATAAAAATAGTATAAATATGCATAGAAATACGTGCTGAAATAGGCTAAAAAGACAATACATTAGGCATGTATCACTCAGTTTAAGCCATCACCTTAGTTTATTCATTCACGCATGCTAGATATTAGTTCACTTAAAATGAATTAAAATAAAGTTGATGGGATCTTCCTCTAAAACGGAAGTTGAGATTAGTCTTTATAAGGGCAAACAACTATGAATCCCTTCTTCGTCGGTAGGCATAATATGACCCCTTCTACGTTGGGTAAGTAGTTTGTGTTGACTTAGTTTATCTCAACATTATAGTCCGAAGTGTTTCTCGTGATTATGAAGGACTAAAGATAGAATTTACAGAAATTTATCGACCAAGAATTCTAATAGTAGAATTAGCCAAAAGGTTGGCTTATCAATTTACAGATAATTGAGTCTTGGGATCATTTATATAATTCTTGAGGGAGGTCAATTGTATAAATGCTTGAGTCTTCGCTTATAACAGTTTTGCATTAAGACTTAAAATCAAAACGATGAATATGCTTATTATTTTTATTCTTCTTTTCGCAGTGTAGAATACGTTTATTTTGATAATATTGTTACAACAAATGGCTAGAAATAACGAAATCCCAATGCCGAGTGCCACACTTGGACGCGAGTCCTGGCTTAAAATCTTTATGGACAACATGAATCAGTTCACACGACTGAAGAATGATGGGTCCAACTTTTCGGACTGGGAGGCAACACTACGGAATGGTGCCATTGCTGACGGTAAGCTCAAGTACTTAACTGAGCCAATACCGGTAAACCCAGGCCCCAATGCAGAAGTTAACGAGTCACTTGCTTATAGTGATTTCGTCATGGAAGCGGGTGCGATAAAGAACGTACTCATCTTTGCAATGGAAACCAATTTGCAGAGACGCTTCATTGCCCAGGGTGAAAACAAGATTTTCACCATGCTCACTAACGAGTTCTCAAAAGCACCGAGAATCGTTACTTATGAGCATACATGTCGCTTCTTTGATGCGAAACTCCAAAAGGGCCAACCGGTTACCCCACACATTCTTAACATGATTGAGAATGTCGAGAAATTGGAGGCACTTGATTGCAAAATCAGTGAGAGCATTGTCATTGACCGAATGCTTCATTCTCTTCATGATGGTTTTGCCCTTTTCAGGGTGAACTACTACATGAATGACTTAAAGAAAAGTCCTCATGAGCTACACTCACTTCTCGTACAGACCGAGAAGGATATGAAATTGAGTGGGAGCTTGAAGCAGGATGTTCTCACGATTTCCAACAAGGGTAAAGGTAAGGGCAAAGCTCCAGGCGACCTAACTGTAGGTAAGCCAAAGTTCAAGAAGCCAGGAAACGGTAAGAGTGGGCCTGGTGAGACTAGTGGCACACAGGGCAAGGCAAAGAGCAAGGGCGGTGACATTGAGTGCCACCATTGTCACAAGACTGGACATTGGAGGAGGAACTGTCTCGTGTACCGTGAGGACATAAAAGCAGGCCGCGTCGTTCCTGTTGGTATGTCATCTTATATTCATATGATTGAGATTAACCATGCAAGTTTCATAACCTGGGTACTTGATACTGGTTGTGGTTCTCATCTGTGTAATCATTTGCAGGGCCTAAGAAACATCACACCTCTCGGAAAGGGTGATGTGGACCTGCGAATCGGGAATGGAGCTAGAGTTGCTGCAGTCTCGAAGGGAACATATGTAATCCAACTCCCTAGTGGTTTTGAGTTATTTTTAAATAACTGTTACTATGTACCCAGTTTGTCTAAGAACATTATTTCTGTTTCCGTACTTGATAAGGACGGTTTTTTATTTTTAATAAAGGATAATAGCTGTATTTTCTCTTTAAATGAAATGATTTGTGGCAAAGCAGTTTCCATGAATGGAATTTACATCTTAGATCAAACCACGGAAGTATTATACGTGAATAATAAGAAATTAAAGGTTGGTGACAAAGATCAAACCTATCTATGGCATTGTCGAATGGGACACATAAATGAGAAACGTGTAAAGAAACTCGTCGATAATGGGACTATTCCCGCATTCGATTTTTCTACATTTGGCACGTGTGAATCATGTCTCATTGGCAAAATGACTCGAATTTCCTTCAAAGGTGTTGGAATGCGCGCTAGTGACCTATTAGGACTCATACATACTGATGTTTGTGGACCTATGTCAATTACCGCTAGAGATGGCTATAGATATTTTATCACTTTCACGAACGATTTGAGTAGATACGGATATGTCTACTTGATGAAGCATAAAAGTGAGTCCTTTGAGAAATTCAAGGAATACCAGAACAAGGTTGAGAACCAACTGGGCAGAAAGGTTAAAGCACTCCGTTCAGATTGGGGTGGCGAATATCTTTCAAATGAGTTTGATCAACACCTTAAAGACTGTGGAATCGTTTTGCAGTTAACTCCACCTAGAACACCTCAATTAAATAGTGTGTCCGAACGGAGAAATCGAACCTTACTTAATATGGTTCGGTCCATGATGAGTCACACGGTAGTACCTGATTCATTATGGGGTTTTGCTCTTTTGTCAGCTGCTCTTATACTTAACCGAAGTCTGACTAAAGCTGTCGACAAGACTCCATATGAAATGTGGAAGGGAACGGTCCGTAACTTGTCCTTTATTCGGGTTTGGGGCTGCGAGGCTTATATCAAGTGGAGACACGAGGATAAGCTCGGCCCGCGATCGGTCAAGACATACTTTATTGGTTATCCAAAAGGAACGTTTGGTTATTTTTTCTATTCGCCCTTCGAACATCGAGTTTTTGTTGCGGCTAGTGCGACGTTCTTAGAGAAAGAATTTCTCGAGAACAAGACAAGTAATAGAACCTTTGAGCTGTCGGAGATTCAAGAACCAACAACCGAGGAACAGATGGAGGAAGTGGTTCCTCCAACTGATGATACGGTAAATATTCCTGAGGAACCTAGGAGGTCGGGTAGAGTCTCTAATCCTCCTAACAGATACATTGGTATGGTCGAGGAAAATGACATTTTACTCCTAGAGAGTAATGAACCCGCTACCTATAAAGGTGCTATGGCATGTTCCGACTCAAAGCTATGGCTTGAAGCCATGCAATCCGAGATGGACTCCATGTATGAGAATGACGTATGGGATCTAGTTGATTTACCTGATAAGGTAAAACCTCTACAGTGCAAATGGCTTTACAAAATAAAGCATTCTGTAGACGCGCAACCAGATACCTATAAGGCATGACTAGTGGCAAAAGGTTTCACTCAAGTGCACGGATTTCATTATGATGAGATTTTTGCACCTGTAGTCATGCTACGTTCCATTCGAATAATCTTAGCGATTGCCGCGTTTCATGACTATGAAATTTGGCAAATGGATGTGAAAACCGCCTTCTTAAACGGTTATTTGGAGGAAGAGTTGTACATGGTGCAACCCGAAGGTTTCATAGATCCTGAACGTCCTAAGAAAGTATGCAAGCTTAAGCGTTCCATTTATGGACTTAAGCAAGCTTCTCGGAGTTGGAATCATCGTTTTTGACCAGGTGATAAAAGAGTATGGTTTCACTCGATCGGTCGAGGAACCATGCTTATATATCAAGTCGAGTGGGAGCAAGATTGTATTCTTGATATTGTATGTCGATGACATACTCTTGATTGGGAATGACATTCCTCTCTTATCTTCGGTTAAAGGATGGTTGAAGAACCATTTCAAGATGAAAGATCTGGGTGAGGCACAACGCATTTTGGGAATCCGTATCTACCGAGATAGATCACGACGGACGTTATCACTTAGTCAGGAGTCTTATTTGGATAAGATTCTTGAGAGGTTCAGCATGACCAACACCAAGAAGAGGAACCTTCCAATGACGTCTGGGATGCAGTTGAGCAAGTCTCAGTCACCCACGATGCCTGAAGGGATTGAGCGCATGAGTCGTGTTCCTTATGCATCAGCTATAGGATCAATCATGTATGCCATGATATGCACACGTCCAGACGTGGCATATGCATTGAGTATGACGAGTCGGTACCAAAAGAATCCAGGTGAAACACACTGGATAGCTGTTAAAAATATCCTTAAGTACCTACGGAGGACTAAGGATAGGGTATTGACTTATGGAGGAGATACTAAGATATGCGCAATCGGTTACGCAGATGCTAGCTTCCAAACGGATCGAGATGACTCAAAATCTCAGTCTGGGTTCGTCTTCACTCTTAATGGTGCTGCGGTCAGCTGGAAGAGTTCCAAACAGAGTGTTGTAGCAGATTCTACTACTGAATCCGAGTACAATGCCGCTTCGGAAGCAGCAAAGGAAGCGATATGGACGCGTCAATTCTTACAAGGACTTACGATAGTTCCTAGTTCGAATGACCCGATTACCATCTATTGTGACAATAGAGGTGCCATCTTCCAGGCTAAGGAGCCTAAGTCTAGCAACAAATCTAGACATGTACATCGGAAAGCTCACCTGATCCGTGATTACGTAGAGCAAGAAGAGATAGTGATTGACAAGATAGCTTCGGATGATAACATAGCGGACCCTCTCACTAAACCGTTGAATTTTGATAAGCATGAAGGGCACGTTATTTCCATGGGAATTAAACGTGTTCCTGAGTTATAGTAGTTGATTATGGATTTGATACATTATTTTTTTCATATACTATTTATAACTTCATCGTTTTTATAATATTTTGTTTTTCATGTGGATTGTACCGACAACATTGAACGCCACAAAGTGAACTGAATTACATTATATTTATTTTGGTCCGTAATCGCCTTAATGAGCTGATAACTCTGGCTATTATATTGTGCAGTCGATTGATGGTGGTTTCAACGAGCCATAAGTCAATCGGTTGGCTGATCGATCACAAATACGGGTTATAACGATATCTCGTAGGACAATTATTTTTGTGACAACGTAATGGAGTTCTAAATGTTTAAAAACATTCGGTGCCAGGTTGTGGATTGGACGTCCATTGTGTTCCTAGATTCGATTCTTTTGACTATCGACTGTCTCTTGAGATTAAGGCAGTTTTTGGGTGACTTTGGTTTCTTTCTCATGGTCTGCCGTAACTGGAGACTAAGTAGATTTTTTCTGGGTCATTTCATACTGTGCTTATATCTGCAGGATTCGAGTTGAGGAAAATATCCAACCTTTATCAGGTATAGTAATTTCTCAAGGCCACTCGAGGAGTAGTAACTGAAATGCATGGCCATGCTCGAATGATGATTCGTTTATCAGTTAAGTTACTCTCTAGTCGGGGAAACCACTCTTGATACAGATCACTTGTAAAATACGACCTTTGTGAATACAGATTTTGCAAATTGTTTTACATTGAGTGGGAAAAAATTTTAGGATATGAGAATCGGTTATCGCACATACACTTGTGAGGATAAGTGGGAGTTTGTTAGAGCTTGTGTCCTCCACAGATTAGTGTGATAACATTTATAAATCTCTTATAGGTTCACAAGGGTATACTTCGTATTTTATCAGTTGATTAACGATTACCTAATAATGGTTGGCTTGCTAGAAAGTTTGACGTTATTATCATACAGATGGCGGTGATCAACTGGTCCCTAAAAGTCACACCTAAAGGATGTGTTTGAGAGATGTGGTTATGGAAATGTAATCACATTGATGCCTTATATGACTAAACAGTTAGTCAATGTGATTATGAGACAATTATTTAATGCCGATTAAATAATATTAGCTGAGACGAATTAACTGTCAATTCGTAAATTGAATATAATAAGTTATATTTAATTAATGTATATAATGTAAGCTTGAACGAATTAAGATGTTAATTCGTAATTAAATGTAATCGGTTATATTTAATTAGCTAATTATAAATATGCGATATTTATAGTTAAAGTATATATTATACAATATTGTCACAATAAATTATTACCGACCGGTATTAATAACTCAATTGCAAGCTGTTGTAAGTAGACTGATTAATACGGAATAAATTAAAATGACAATTTATAATTTATGCACTTTATATACATTTTGTAAACTACCAAAAAATAAGTAGATTTAATCATCTTATTTTGGTAGGTGGTATAACCGAAAAATAAGAGAATAATCCTCTTATATTTTCGGTTGGTCAAAACCGAAATAAGGGAGAAATATCTTCCCTTAATCCTCGCCCTATTTCGGTTATATAGGGAGAGAGGGAGATCATTTCATTTATCCTTTTTTAACCTAATTTTGACCTAGCCTCCTCTCATCAAAGAAAAACACAAAAACCTAAAATTAATCAGTGAATTTTGGGGATCGATTCTAGCAAAGAACAAAGGCATATCTCATATCATCTTGGGTGCAACTGATAGGAGAATATCATTGTGATATTGTTCTTAGGCCAATTTTGCTAGGACTGAAGGTTGAATCTTCATCTCTTTTCTATTTTGTTTATGTAATTTTCTTTTATGACTAGTTATCATCATAATAAATTCGTTATAATCCTTATAATTAAAGGGAAGTATACCGATATTTCCTACATCCCGACTACTACTCGTACTAGGCCTAATATAATCAGCCCATTTATTCACAACACACGGCCCAAGACTTATTGCTAGCTAAACCCAATTCCCGACTTGTTTACTTATTTTATTATTTAATTAACGTCTTTCTCGCAACCTTTATTGGAAATTCCATTAATTAATTATTTAAATTACATAAACAATTCTCATTAATTATTATTAAATTACGGGGTATTACAGTCTTCCCCACTTAAAATGAACTTCGTCCCGAAGTTCGCCCATAACTACTAAAACAACATTTATAAACATTCGCACAACTGAGCCTCATTCCAACTTATGATCATTGCAACATAATTAACTTACTTAATCATTATCAAACCATATCATACTTATCAAAATGCAACACAAACTAATTCAAAACATGAAAATGTATCACAAAATAAACTTAAAACATGAGGTGTCACATTCTACCCCCCTAAAAATAAACTTCGTCCCGAAGTTTCGGAACTACTATTACTTATTAAACTACTGACAACTTAAATACTTATATAAATTATAAGACTCTAATCCTCTCAATAAAACTAGTTACCCTTCACTCCATTCCCTTGCACTGTACTAGCTGTACCAAAAGTCTTTCCACCATTACTCTGATTGCCCCCATTGCCTTGCCTATTGTTGTAGCTCCTATGGGTACTCCATTGCCCTGCATTCCTATTTCTCCCCAATACTTGGTGCGGGAGTTCGATAACCCTCTTGGTCCCTATTTTTATTACTTCCCCTAGGTGCACTCCTGCATTCAAAAGCTCTATGCCCCATTTTATTACAGTTAAAACATCTTCATCTTCGAACTCGAATCTGACCTGGGCCTCCTTCTTCACTTCGTGTTGCACTTCCACTATAACTAAACCCTTCGGGTGAAAAAATGTTTAGATTGAGTATTGTTTTTCTTACTACCCCCAACTGCCTCACTTGATGACTCAGCCTTTCTCTTCTCACCCTTTTCCTTCTTCTCCTCCTTCTCCCTCCTCTCTTCCTTTAACATATCTGCAATCCTTTCTGCATGCCCAGCTCGTTGATAAACATCATCCACAGTACTTGGTTGACCAGCTGCAAGCCTCTTCTTAATAGTGGTTGTTAAATCCCTTTTCAAATCTGAGTGCCAACATCTCATCACTAAAATTCAAATCAGCTACATATTCTGACAATTCCATAAACCTGTTATAATAAGTCTCTACTGTCATCTCCTCAGTTATCTTGAAAGAATCAAATTTAGCTATCATCTTACTCCTAATATGTTCTGGTACAAATACAGCTCTCATATTCTCCTTGAAACCCTTCCAAGTGATAAAAGGTTCATCACTCTCCCTCCAAGCTTCCCTTAAGACTTCCTTACTACGATTCCACCACAAACCCGCTTTTCCCCTCAAATAGTAAGCAGCTTGATCTACTTGCAACTCTACAGGACATCCTAGCAACTCAAAAAGGTTATCAAACTCCCTATGCCAATCTCCTAGTAAAGATGGTTCACCTAATCCGTCATACTTTGTCGGGTTGTGCCTTGCGATACTAGCACTCATCTTTGTTGGATCCTGAACCGATCCCTTAGCTTTTAGTGCCGCAGTCAAAGCCTCATTCATGGATATCAAACGGTCAATCTCCTCTTGGGACATGGTAGAGGGTGTAGGTGTAGATCTCTTTGGAGGCATGGTTCTATAAAAGCAAACAAGACAACATAAGTTTCTACCCGAGGAAAGATGGCTCAACATTTTTAAATATTCTATACTTACAAAACAAGGTTTGGTCAATTTTATCCTTTCTCACCCCTCTTTAGGTCCTCCTATCATCACTCCTACCTCCCAATTATCATAGGTTAGGAATCGACAAAACATTCATATTAAACTGTTGGTAAACTCGCGTTTTCGGAAATCAAAGTCAAGCTGTAAATTTCAAAAATCATCATTAAATAACCGTTACGTTCTACATTGAGTTTTTATACTTTCCAGAAAATATAAAGAGTTTTCAAAACATGGGAAAAAGAATCAAGTCCAAATCTCGAACAACCATTTTATAAAGATTTTTACAATTCAGTGGGTCCAAACAGAAACCGATCAGCAATTTGTCAAAAACTTGGGTCGACTTGTAAAAATCACTATTAATTGTCAAAACTTTACCTTGCCACGCGCCTTATCAATTTGGACACATATTTGAATCAATTAAACAGTGGAGTTGGAATTAAGCAAAAAGATTAAGTATGTATTAAATGAAAAATTTTACGAAATTGTTTGTCGAAAACTTAACTGTACAGGAATATTCCGACCATTGTCCACTAAATTATTTATTTCTCCCAAACCGTAAAAATTTTAGACCTAAGACCAACGGCATTGGTAAGCTAACTCACTGGGTTATCACTCATAAAAATTCCAACCATGTATGACGAACGGAGGTCAAATGGCAACTAAATCAAATAGACGTAACATCTGACGGAATAAAGTTCGGCTCTAGGTTCCTTTCTACTAGGTCACAAGCCCTTATTAACACCCTCCTACTCCTATATCAACACAACTTGGTCGATAAACTTTAACACACGACTAGTATATACTCTAAAGCATTCATATCACAAGCTTAATCATTTCATAATATATTTTAAATAACATGGCTTTGGGATTCACACAACCGCATATCACTAGACATGATTCTACTATCACACAACGTTCAACCATATAATCAATATCAATTTATAATTACTTTCATGCTCATGATCAAAACAATTCAACATCAACTCCTCATTTCATCCATTCCACACCCCTTAAAATCAAGGTTACATCCCGTAAACTCAGTCATCAATGAAAACAATATTCAAACAAAGCAACCAAAACTCGTACGACAAAATAAACAATATTCATTTTAAATTACCCCACTCTGTAATATCTCTCAAGGGAACCGGTTCAAAACTGAAAGGGCCAGAAGTTTGGTGTGAGGGGGCCCCTAACTCATTCCAAGCCTTAAGTGGGCTCCTAACAGTTTCTACCCGGGTTCATTTTATTATACACATCCTATGTTCATTATTGTTCATAGGTTAGGCCTGAGGATCGTTTTGCTCTGATACCACTTTGTAACACCCCCATTTATTCAGGAGCCTTTAGCTAGACATTCCCAAATAAATAGGACTGTTACCATCTCGGTTTCCCGAGGTAGTAGATAACAAAGTCCAACTCACCAAAGTACTTTAAATAAAAACTTTAATGATTACATATTTATTACAAATTAACCAACTAAACTTAATATAAAATAAATACAACTCGCAGCGGAAAATAAATAAAGTGATAAAATCTTCTATGTGGTCTAGACTTCTAGGTAGATTGGCCAAGTCCTCACGCATCCCATAGCTCCCAAGTCAGCTAATCTTTAGTACCTGTCAAATCTGCTCCCCATTATGGTTCACCGCAGGTGTTCACGAATACACAGTCAAACGCGAGGTTGAGTAGAAATAAACTAAACAACAATAATAATAATCCAACCAAAATAAACATCCTTCAAATTCTCATCACTTCATCCGTACAATTCACTTACGTTACTGGCAGTAGCACAACTCCCTTAACATCGTGCTATGCTCAACTGGCAGTAGTACTTGCGTACCATGCTCACCTGGCAGTAGTAATTACTTACTATGCACAACTGTCTCTGGCAGTAGTAATTACTTACTATGCTCACCGGCGATGAACGATTGCTCGCTATGCACAATCGCGCAACACCCTCCGTGTTATGCTCAACTGAATAATCAACTCTCCAACAATCCAATACTCAATGACAATCCCGTCTTACTGCTCACCAACAATTTAACATACTCAAATACTCTATTCCAATAATAAATCACAATTGTTAATCTTAGTCTCATCAACCGTCACATTTAAACATCCATTCACTTAATAATAAAAACTCGAGTTGAGTAGGAAATTCCTACCTGGCAAGCAATTCCGAATAATGCAATCTACTAAAAATATTCTTCAACAAACCCGTTCCACAAGTCCGTCACCTATAAATGAATAATATATTTATAATTTAATTATTAATTATCCAATACATTATCATAATTTAATTGATTATAATTTATTTACATTAATTATTTGCTCGTGTACGATCTTACGCAAGACCCGTCTTTTATAATTAATAATAAAACCCAACAATACCCACGTCACCCACGCAGCACCCCAAACACAACCCCATAAACAGTTGTATCGTTTGTACCCCAACCCTTACACTCACCATACACGACACCACCGACCACCTAGCACCACCACACAACCTGCCAACACCTAGCCCGCACCACCACGTATCCCGATCACCATCAACCACCAGCCTAGCCATTCCCTACCACCCACAAATTCACGCCCTAGCCAAGACAACCACAAACATACAAATTACCGAAAACCCGACATCTACCAACACCGCCTATAAAGCACCTCGCCAACACCACCACAACCAACACTACCACCTCTGGCCACCACCGTTGACACCTCTATCCCACGGTGACTCCAGGGGTGGTCCCCCATCCCTGGTATAGTCAGTAATGCGGCCACGAATATCGTCTTTCGGTAACCACCACGAACGAACCCGTCCCCTGTTCTTCCCCTGTTTTCGCCACCAACGACACCAACCGCCGGCTGCCACCACCCCATCACCTCTGTTATGGTCGACTACTCCACCACAACACAACCACACCCTGCCCAGGTCAATACTCGTCCAGTAGGGGTTCGAAACCCGTGTTGAAATTTACAGCACAACCACACAACCACCACGGCTCTCTCACACGAACTCCGGCCTAACCACCACCATAACTACCCCAGTACCACCACCATAGTCGACTCATCACTCACAACCCAGCCAACCCAAGTCGTAGGTCCCACAACCAGTTATCCGTGTTAAACTCGATTTTTAATACACAATGACCACCCTACACTAGCGGTCAGCCTCCCTCCTTCGACGGTCAACGGTGGTCCGGTCAGTAAAGGTCAGGTCTCACGGCAGAGTCACGGTGGGTCAGGTCACGGCATGGTTAAGTTATACGGCCAAGGTTACGTTATGCGATTTCAATTAAATAAAATACCAGTTAATTAATTCATAAGACGAACTTACCTTTTTATCGCTAATTGCTAATCGCTCTTCCGTCTTCTAAATCTCCTCCCTCTTCTTTTATGAATTACTTTTCAGATTTATTAAGTATTTATAGACTAGGTTTAGAGAGTATATAAGACCAATTAAGGAATTATTGCCTTTTCTAATTATTATAGGAACTACCAATTTATTATTATTATTATTTATTATTTTATTATTAAATCCCGTTTTAAATCCCGACTACTACTCATACTAGGCCTAATATAATCAACCCATTTATTCACAACACATGGCCCAAGACTTATTACTAGCTAAACCCAATTCCCGACTTGTTTACTTATTTTATTATTTAATTAACGTCTTTCTCGCAACCATTATTAGAAATTCCATTAATTAATTATTTAAATTACATAAACTATTCTCATTAATTATTATTAAATTACGGGGTATTACAACAATAGTTTGAGATCAGTTGGTTGAGCCACTACTATTACTTAATTATTTATTTATTTAATCATTTGGGCTAATATTATTGTTTAGATATTCCTACTCAACCGTTTGGTTGACAGTGTATGCTGTTGTGGACAGCGGGCCGCCCACAGGGGCGCTTGGTGAAGGTCGAAACAAGCGTTTGCATTTTGTATGGAGTCGCCACCAATTTTTATGGGAAATTGGAACCGTTTGAATACCTCGTGTCATGTCAAGACACAAAGTAGTGACATGAACACTAAGCAATCGTTACCCTTAGCATTCTATGTCTGGAATGACTCTCGTGGATGCCAATGAACACGGGTGCTCACGGAGATCTGGAGTGAGGGGTGAGGGTACGTATTAGGAAGCTCTTTTGATCGAACACCTAATCCCGCCCGCCTCGATAGCGGCCTCTACTAATGATTAGGGAAGTTGTTCGTACTTGATATACCGTCGGCTATATGCATGCAATGCAACATCTAAGTTTTAATCCTAACATGTGAAAATTAATACTAAGTCGGTTGACACATAATTAGCATACAATTGGGTCGAAGTAGGATTTAATGCTCATTTACATGTGAAAACATACAAACCATAAAAGAAATACAATAAATATAAATTACAATAATGAAAATTACATTAATTACAAAGGAATAGGCGATTTATGTCGAAAATACCTTTAAAACGGATGATTTAAGAAAAAGGGATAAAAGAAGGAATTACGAATGTAAGCATGATATTACGGATAATAGTTAGTTATACGAACTAATTAAACTAGGTCAAGGCGAAACGGAGTTCGGGACAGAAATCATTTCGAACAGGCGCGGCGGATCGCGCCCTGCGGAAGAGCGCGGCGATTCTTTGCGTCATTCCCAAGGGTGAGTTCTGGCTGTGAAGCCGGAACTGCAAATCGTTAATTTGAATTGATGAATTTAATGATGGATTAAAATATTTACTCGGACGGAAGTGATTAATAGGTTAATTACATGTGAATGATAGTCATAAAAGCGATAAACATGGATGGGATGAACCGGAAACGGATTATTTACATGAAATTATGATGAAAATATTAATGAGTCCTCTATTGAAATAAGTCGATTAGGCTAAATACGACGGATATACAACGAATATGTGACGAACATGCGAATAAACAGATGAAAACTATATCAATGACGAATTCCAGAAACTCAATATGAACAAATTGAATCTCTAAAATCCGGGTTTGAATTTAATGACGAAAACCCGCAAATATGGATTATTTGGGATTTATGTCGGATTTATGACGAATTAAAACATGCTAATGATGGTTATAATACACGTGGATTATTATGATGCTACAACGAAGAATTAACAAGCGAACAAACAAAAGAAAGATTTCGAACACGAATTACGAGAGGACAAACGAAGAAGAAAGGAAGCGAGAATCTGCGGCCCTCACGAAGAGGCGCAGCAGAATCTGCGCTCCTTCGAAGAGGCGCGGCGATTCTTTGCGTCCTTTCTCGACTTACTTTACCGGAAATCCGCAAAAAACAGTTTTAACAAAGGGTTTTAGAAATCGATTTTAACGGTATTTTCGACGTAAACCTTACAATTGATGATACGAAAAGTAAATACAATAAATAAATAAGGAATTTACACCCTCGGACTTACATGTTGACGGGCGAGAAGAACTAAGATATCGATTAGTGAATGCTCGACGCGAATGCAAAGAAAGTGCCCTCGTAAGAGGAAAACGATTGATTAATTAAGTTGATTAAGTGTAGTTGGTCAAATTGGTCGGTCATGCAACGGAGAAGCTGGTACCCGGAAAGATCCGAGCTTACGTGGTCGAAAGTTCAAGCACGTAGGCGCCAATAAGTAAGAACAAAGTCTAGAATGCAAAGGGAGAAGAGAAGGGCGGACACTCGCGTGAGAAATATGAGGAGCGAAGGCTCCTATTTATACTAATCACGTGAAGGAATTAGGGTTTCGGAGACTCTTTGGAAGTGAATCTCGGAAAGATATGAAAAACGATACGTGAAACATGCGAGAAAGGGCACGGGAAGAGGCGCAGCTGCTCGTCTCTATTCCCAGGAGGTTTCCTCCTGCTGAAGAAAGATTTCCGCGTTTGAGTTATGGTAGGACGGAAATAATTCGAATATCTTATGAATATTACGGGATATTATTTGCCAAAAGATAAAATTTACGAAATATGGAATAGAAATATCCGAACATTCCAACATTCGACTCGGGATTTAACGGTTATCAGAAAATGGAGACGGTTTTTGACCCGGACTCCGAATGTACTCTAATTACTGCCAAAACGACCGTATCGGTGCGTAGATGACCTCTAAGAGGTAGACATTTAATATTTGAGCAATCACTTGACGATAATCTTACGAACTGTCACAAATCGTTCCGCGTATCAAACATGCGGCCCAATCATCACCGGGTGGTTTCTTTGGAGGTGCGAAACGAGGTATCTCAGAGCCCCCACTTTGACTGAGGCTTGGACAAGGCGAAAGTCAAAGTATAGCCATCAGGTCAATCGAAGATTACAACTTTGTGACTATGGCGACGCGAGGCGCTCAAGGGTTTGAGCCAAGGACCTGTCGTCGGGAACATTTTAGAGTCTGTCGACTATCGGGGAGGGTCGTTTAAAGTCCATTAGACTACGTAAGGAGGCTCGCCAGCCATAAGAAGAGACCATACCTGAGACTTCTTCTCAAGATGCTTTCGGAGTTGCGTAGGAGCTAAGGTTGAGCATGGGAGCTAAGGGTAAGACCTTAAGGGTATATAAGGATTATGCTAGGGTATGGGGCCCTAAAGGAAAGCATTGACGGGAAGGAGGCCTAACAATAAGGTCAACTTAAAGGTGGCTAAGGTTTGGGTATAGGAACTTCTGGAGAACGACACCCTGTCGAACTCCGCGGGGAAACACGAAATATAGTGAGGGTAGCAGGACGTCGGTAGAAACTGCTGGGGCATCCGCTTGCGTCGGTCTCAAGCGAACTCTGGCAAAACTTGAGGTTGAATCTGCTTGCGTCGGTCTCAAGCGAACTCTTGTTGGGGAATATATTGACGATTAGGAACATCTTGATCGCCATGGAAGAAATCTTGAGTGAGCAATACTGCAAAATCTTTGCTTTGGGACAAATATTTTGACGACTAGGAACATCTTGATCGTCATGGAAAAAATCTTGAGTGAGCAATCTTTGCAAAAATATCGCTGCTACCGGGGACAAATATTGAGTGGCAGGACGCGGCTGGGAACTGCTAGAGGGAAAAATCTGCTTAGGTAGATGTCAACCCTCACGTCTTGAGAGAGACAGTGTGTACGCTTACTCTCGCTTGAGACATAATGAAGGTGTGTCGAATTTTTGTAAGTAAGTAAACGCTCGTTGCGACAAGCAAAATGAGCCTTGGAAGGAATAACAGTCCGTTACTGGCTTGGAAATGCGAACCGGAACGAAAGAAGATCGTCGAACGAACCAAAAGGGTAAAATAGCATCGAGGAAGAGGCGCACCAAAGATGGGCCCACAAATAACGAACTTATAACGAATTTTTGAAAATCCACATGGAGGGAACAAAAGGAAGAGGCGCAGCAAGAGCTGCGTCTCTTGGAAGAGGCGCAGCGCCTGCTGCGTCTTTTCCCCAATTTGGCTTTCCTGCGTAAAAACGCGAAAATCAGAGGTATTGTTTCATTATTTCGAAACACAACTTACACGATTTCTCTCTCAAATCTTCACCATTTCCGCCAAGGTTTGATTCAAAAGCTTGCTTTAAATATGACTAATCGAGGTATGTGTCTTAATCTTGCATTAATCGTCTACATTTGTTGAATTTTGAGCCGCGAAAATTAGGGTTTTCGACCCTTTTGATCGAAAATTTGGGGCTTTTTCCCCAAATGCTGCCGAATTTCCGACTCGAACTGAGAACTAGGCTTCGAATTGGACTTGACTTGACCCAATTTATCGCATGAGTGACCGGGTTGATCGGAATATGGCCAAGGATGGCACGGGAGGAGTAGTTTCAGGGCTTTGAAGGCTCGAAAACTCTTTAACAAAGGCTTGTCGTCGTGTGACGCGGCCTGAATTTGCTTTAACGTTGCAGGTGATGAGGCTTCTACTTCTGGGAGAGCTCCCATGGAGATCGACGCCACTGTTGTTGAGGAGGCTTTAGAGCAGGCCTTCACCGCTGCGGTGATGGCTGCTGGAGACGAGGCTCACGAGGAGGAGGCCGTCGAGAAGGAGGAGGCCCCGAGACGGGCCAACGTCGGGCGAGGAGGTCGTCAGCTGAGAGGAGCTCTGCGTGGCCGAGACACCGGAGAGTAGACACCTCGTGTGGGCTGCAGAGGGTCACCTGTCCTACAGGACGGTGAAGAGCTTGGTAAATAGGAATTCACTACTCACACCTGTCCTCTTTCATTCTTTTTGTCCAAATTTCTTTCAAATTTCATTCAAAACTAAAGATAGCTTTGTTTCAAATCATAATAGGAGGCCGGGAACATCAGTTCGTTCTCGGGTTACACGACGACGATGGAGCACTACGAGCAAATTGTCGGCGGAGGAGAGGGCCATGATCGAGCGTGGAGTGTTCGGTCCTCTGGTTCGTGTCCGGAGGGATATCGTGAAGAGGAAGTTGCGGGCTAACCTTAGCCTGGTCCGCGCTTTCTTGGATCGATTCTGGGATACGACTTCCACGTTTCACATGCCTTTCGGTGAGGTGGGAGTCACTTTGGAGGATTACGGCATGATTTCTCGGTCCATCGTGCGGACCGAGGAGATGGTGTGGCCGGAGACCGCCATGAGGGCGGACTCGGCCGAGGCGAGGAGGTTGATCGGGGAACTTGTCGCCAAGGCTGTTGCGATCTTGGGTTTGGTGCCCGATTCTTACGTTCGAGACTACTTTGCGGGGAAGACCCGGCGGCCGGTGACGATCGATGGGAGGGAGACGGCTCCTCCTCCTCCCCGCACACCGAGCGAGGGCTCGCTTTGTGGCTTTGGTGGTTTCTGTCTTCGATTTACCTCGGAGACAAGGGCGAGAGGTCGTCGACGAAGCTCCTTCCCTTTCTTTTCGACTGAGTTCCCTAGGGCGCTGGGGATCGGGTCATCACTTGGTTTTGCGGTCCTCATCCGCTTTATGAGGGCCATGGTTCGTCCGGAGTTGATGGAGAAGGGGACTTCTCCCGGTGTTTGTCGGACTGGACTACTGTTGGAGGTATGAACCTTTAGACCAAAGTAAATTCCTTTCTTTATCAAATCACGAAAGATCGTCATTGATTATTCCATTTTTACAAAGGCGTGGGTGTACTCCTACTTTCCGGGCCTCGCGCCCAAGAGGACGGAGCCGTTGGAGAGGGCCTATCCCGTGGTGAGGATTGGGTCATGTGCTTGGACGAAGAACAAGCGTTCTTCTCACAATGTCTACCGGCGGGACGTGAACGCTCTTCACCGAGTGCGTGAGTATCCCATTTGTATTCATTTATTCTTCTTATACTTTGCTTTTAATTGATCATAGGGATGATCTTTGCCTTATCTTGTCACAGTGGGTGCCCAGACCTTGGGCGGAGTACGCTGGAGCGCCTCCTTTTGTCGAGGTCCTTCGACCTAGGAGCCCGAGTCGGCTAACTGTTGAGGACGTCGATGGGTCCTGTGGTACTTGGGCGAGCGATTGGCTCGTCGGTGCTCTCGGGACGTGTTGACGGTTCCGTCGATCCTCCCGGGACGATGTTTAGGAGCCTTCGAGGCCGAGAGGGAGGCGGACTTGGCCGGTGCCGATGGCGACGACCTTCTTCTCGTCGGCGAGGACTACTCGGCGTTCCTTTACGGGAGGTTGGCGTACTGGCCGGTAGTGGTGAGTATCTTTTACTTTTTTCTTGATTTGATTTCGAGAATTGCGACGAAAGATCATCGATTAACGAGAGCTATTTGTCTTTGCAGGAGGTTGAGGCGGCGGGCATCGAGCCCCCAGAGTACCCCGAGACCCTCGAGTACACTGACGCGACCGGGAGGACGACGATCTCCGAGTTGCGTGACTTTGACGTAGCTGTGACGGATGCTAGCTTAGATGACTGGCAGCATCTGATCGGAGGGTAAGCCTCCAACTTGTATGACTTTTGTGTAAGAACACATTTGATTGAGTTTGCTCAATTTGCTGAGAATTTCTTTTGATAATGCAGGTCGCGCCGTCCCGGTTCGTGGCGCTATGGAGGGTGGCCAACTGGCTGCGAGCTACTGCCATCAAGGCACTCGTCGGTGGTCGAGGTCGTCAGGTATGAACCTTATTTGACTTTTGATTTTGATTTTTGATTTTGCTTGAATTGATTGACATGAGTCAATTTGTTGCTGTTTACAGGGTGACCACGAGCTGGAGCGAGAGTTGACCCAGTCTCGGGAGGAGACGGCTCGCTTGCTGAGAGAGCTCGAGGTTCGGGACGCCGAGATCGCCGTTCTGGTGGCGAGAGTTGCCGAGTTGGAGGGCGCCCAGCAGTAGTCTTGTGTAGTTTTGTAGACTTGTACATTTGGACATTTGGTTTTGAAACATTTTTGGACTCTGTTTGGGGCGCAAGCCCCCAGTTTGCTTGGTCTTTTGGACTCCGTTCGGGGCGCAAGCCCCCAGTTTGCTTGTACATTTATTTTGTTTGGTGTATATACGACGGCCTGAGTGCCTTTGTTGCTGGGTTGTGTTGCTTGTACCTGCAGGTTAGTTCTTGAACAGGTTTGGTAGACAACGGTTTACGCCATCATGCTGCCGAAATTTACATAGAAATCACGCAAAACATACATTTTATATACATAAGGCCTTTAATCAGCGCAAAATGAGACTCCAAAAGATCACAAAAGTGCAAAAAATTTTGCCGGAAATGACCGGACGGTAGGGAGGGTTACCCCCTAAAAAAAAAGAAAAAAGAGAAATCTATAAGTTTAGAAAACGAAATTAAATAAAAGAAATCAAAATACACAGGCTAAAATTAAAGTGAAAATTATGTTTAAAATGAAATATGTGATATAATGGCAGAAATGTCGATGTTGCCTTGAAATGCGTGCCCGCGAATCTAGGAAGTCTGAAACATGGTAAACTTCTCGTATTTACCAAAATAAAACCCCGCAGGAATAGGAAATCATGCGTTATAGAATTAGGAAAGATCCAACGCGAAATCACGAAGTGAGACCGGGAAAAGGCGCAGCATGAGCTGCGTCCTTTTGAAGAGGCGCAAGACGGCTGCGCGCTGTTCCCCCCGACTTGTCCGTTACGCGGATTTTTGGAAACAGCAATTAGTATAAATAGAAGCGTCGACGGGGCGTTAAATTCACACAAATCTTTCGTCTCTTCTTCGTCTATTCACATAAAACTCCCAAAATAAATCTTCAAAAAGAGAATTGTCATCATGAATACTTTGGAGATCCGCTTGAAGGAGTGGACCAACGAGTTTTCGAATATGGAGAAGCACGACATGGGTGCTTATAACCTTGGGTCTTTGCTGAGTTTGAAACTCATTAAGGTAGTAAAGCCGTTCTTGGATGCTTGCCTTGACTATTGGGACCCGAATTATCATGTTTTCGCATTCCCAGGAGGTGATATTTGCCCGTTTCCTGAAGAGATTGCTGCTATTGGTGGATGGGATCCCGAACATTTGCCTGCCATCCCTTCTACTTCACAAGGGTATAAGAGTAAATTCAGAGACTTGCTTGGATTGACTAGACTCGAGGTGGACCGTTTAGTTACCCCGAAAGGCGTGAGAATGTTGGACTTTATAGACCGATTCATCAACAGGGCCGACCCTACTGTTTCTCATGTTGCCAGGAGGAGGGCATTTGGCTTTTGTTTGCTGCACGTGTACGTCTTCCAGGGACACGTTGACGAAGACCTGAGAGGTGATCCCCGTCTTTTGGGTCTTATTGAGCAAATGGAGCTGCGCAGGAGCCCAGCTTGCTTATGCTTAGGAGAGATCATTTTGGGTTTGGATAATAAGAAATCCAACCGCGATCTGCCGTTCTTGGGGAGTCCCGTCATTTTGCAGGTAAAAGACATCATCTTTTTTTTTGTTTTGTTTTTTTTTTTTTTTTTTTTTTTTTTTTTTTTTTTTTTTTTTTTCGTTTTTTTTTTTTCGTTTTTTTTTTATGACTAATGCCTGCTTTTGGTAGGTTTGGCTTATGGAACGGCTCCGATTGATCGAGCCCCCAGTTCATGCACTTTCCTATCATGCTCGTTCGATTGCGATGAGGACGCGGTTGTACATGGTGGACTTCACACCCGATGCTGTGACTATTGGAAGAACAAGCTGAAGAATGATGATGGTCCGTTGATTAGGTGGGTTGTACCGTGGTGGCACCTCAAGTCTGTTACTGGAGTGTCTTCTTTGGATCCCACTAGGTCCGTGCGCATTCCGGGATTGGAGTTTATGGTATGCATCTTTCCGGAAAGACTGATGAGGCAAGTTGGGCTGAAGCAGACGATCCCTAGGCTTGATACCGTCCCGCAGACTGCTATGGCGCTTACTACGGAAAGCCGAAGAGAGTGGGCTATTAAATGGGCCCAAAGAAACATGTGGTTCTTGAGCTTCTCCACCAATGCTTTGTGGGTGTCAGATTCTTATCTGATGTGGAGAAAGGCTGCAACTCCGGAAGAGCGCGAGAGACTGAGGAAACGTGAGCCTGTTGACTACAAGGTGCACGAGGGAGAGAAAGAGAAGGAGAAGCATCTGACAGAGGGAGAAGAAGAAGCCGAGTTTCAAGTCATTCATCCTTCAAAGAAATCAAAGACTACTCCTGTCGCAGAGGTGGTGGTTGGCAAGAACGGAAGAGTCAGGCCCCGAGAAAGACCGTTGGTGATTGGGTCTGAAGTGGTGCAAGAGCGCCCAGCTCGAGGTCGTGACGGGAAATATGACAAGAATGACAAGGGCAAGGGGAAAATGGAGGAATAGCCCAAGTCTCTTTATTATTATTTTATTATTATTATTATTATTATTGTAATAAAAAGGAGGGATTTTTAGAATCCTAGCCTATTCTATTTTTATTATGTAACGTACTACTATTATTATTAGAAAGTGAATGAAATAAAAAAGGTTAAATGGTTATGAAACCGTTGAGATTTTCCACTTATTATTCTTGTCGAATTTCAAATGCAATGCAAATGTCCTTCTATTTACATTTTAGATATAATGGGTTGAATCCCGTGAAGGATTGCCTACGTATTCACTTGAAAAAGCGAAATCAAACCCTTGCGCGTAGTTCGAGTAAATGCAAAAGAATAATTGTTCGAAGCAAGAGCTTGTAATGAACATAGAAAATAAGCATGAGCTTTTGCTTACTCTGGAGGTGCGAATTTAGTTTGTTTGATGATATGAGGATGACAAACTTGTCAAAATGCAAGAGCACAGTGACATTTAGCTTATTTCAGCTTGGCCAGGGGCCGTTTATTTAGTGCCACAAGAGCGACACATGGGTTTACGCGAGGCGCGTTTTTGTCCTATTCTAGGCATAGTACTGTTTCAATTGGTCAAGGTTTGTGGGGTTTGAAAACTCATTCCCATCTAGGTCTGTAATTCTAACCGCACCCCCTGGGAGTATGGATTTGACTAGAAATGGTCCGGCCCAATTAGGTTTGAATTTTCCCCTTGGGTCGACAGGTAAAAGAGCTCTAACCGATTTGAGTACTAAGTCTCCTTCTTTGATGTTTCTTGGCCTAACCCTTTTGTTGAAAGCTCGTTTGATACGTGCTTGATATGTTTGGACATTATGTAAGGCGCGTAGCCTACGTTCATCCAGGAGGATGAGTTCTTCATATATGTCCCTCTTCCAATCGGCCTCTGGGATTTGACTTTCTAGTAGAATGCGTAGGGATGGTATTTCTAGCTCGACTGGTTGTACAACTTCCATTCCGTAGGTCAAATAGAAAGGAGTAGCCCCAGTGGGCGTCCTGACAGACGTACGATACCCCCATAAGGCAAAGGGTATTTTGCTTGGCCAATCTCTGTAGTTGTCGATCATTTTCTTGATAATCGTGACAACATTCTTGTTTGCCGCCTCTACCGCGCCGTTAGTCTGTGGTCTATAGGGCGAAGAGTGGTGATGCTTAATCTTGTATTTGGCTAGCAATTGCTCGGTTTCAGCTTGGAAGTGTGACCCATTATCGCTAATGATCTCATGTGGGCTACCATATCGACAGATGATGTTATTTTGTATGAATTTTGCCACATTTTTGGCTGTAAGACCAGTGTAGGAAGCCGCTTCTACCCATTTGGTAAAATAGTCAATTGCCACTAGGATGAAACAGTGACCTCCTGTTCCGGCTGGGGTTATTTTCCCGATTATGTCAATTCCCCATGCAGAGAATGGCCAAGGAGATGTCATCGTGTAGAGCAACGAAGGAGGGACATGTTGTACATTCCCGAAGATTTGACAATTGTGGCAGTGTCTCACGTATTTGATGCAATCGGATTCCATTGTGGTCCAATAATATCCTAAACGTGTGATTTTCTTTGCCATCATGGGCCCACTCATGTGAGGACCGCATTCTCCGTCGTGGACTTCTTCCATCACCTTTCGTGCCTGTGAATGATCAAGGCATCGTAGGACTACACCAAGAGGTGTTCTTTTGTATAATTCTCCTTGCATCAGAATGTATTGGGAAGCTAGTAGGCGTATAGCGCGTTGTCCCCTCTTGTCCATATCTGGTGGATAAGTACCATTAAGCTTGAAATTCAGGGATTGCTTGGAACCAGGGTTCCTGTGCGATTTCTTCTTCATCGGTGATTTGATGGACATAAGCCGGCTCTGACCGTCGTTCGATGCACAAAGGCATTTCCATCATGTGATCTGGCATATTTATCAGAGATGCAAGTTTCGCAAGAGCGTCTGCAAATTGATTTTCCTCCCGAGGTAGGTGTAGGTATGTTACATGATCAAAGAATTGAGCGACTTGGTCTATCCTAGCCTGATAGGGTGCGAGGCTTTCACTTCGGATTTTCCAAGATCCTGTAACTTGGTTGATGATCAGTGATGAATCCCCATGTACTCGGAGGTTTTTAATGCCTAAGCTTACTGCCGCTTGTAGTCCAATGAGGCAAGCTTCGTATTCTGCAGCGTTGTTTGTTACCTCGAAGTCGAGTTTGACAGCAATCGGTGTATGCTCACCTTCAGGATAAATGAGCAACACTCCTATTCCGAACCCTCTTAAGTTTGATGCTCCATCAAAGTATAGGTCCCAGGAGTCTACATCAGTTTGAAGTATGTCCTCGTCGGAAAATGACCAAGTATCTATGGTTTGTGCGTCATTGATAGGATTTTCTGCGAAGAATTCGGCGACGGCGCGACCTTTTATAACTTTCAGTGGCACATATTTAAGATCGAATTCTGAGAGCATCAGAGTCCATCTTGCCAGACGTCCGTTGAGGACGGGTTTCTCGAAGAGGTATTTGACTGGGTCCATTTTGGAGTATATCTTGACGGAGTAGCTAAGCATATAATGACGTAACTTCTTCGTTGCCCACACAAGAGCGAGGCATGTCTTTTCGAGTTGTGAGTATTTGCACTCGTACTCCAAGAACTTCTTGCTAAGATAGTAGATAGCTCTCTCTTCGCTTCCTACAGTTTGAGCCAGCATGGCACCCATGGCGGTTTCCGTTACTGTGAGATATAAACCAAGAGGTTGATCTCGTTGTGGCGGCATGAGCACTGGTGGTTTGGCCAATATTTCCTTGATTCGGTCAAACGCCTTTTGACAATCATCATCCCACATGGTATGGTCTGTTTTCTTGAGTTTCTTGAAGATAGGCTCACAAATCATCGTAAGTTTCGATATGAATCGACTTATGTATTGTACTTTTCCCAGAATCCTCGACTTCTTTTTCTCGTTTGAGGTTGTGGCATTTCGATCGAGCTTTGATTTTGAAGGATCTATTTCTATACCGCGTTCGCTAACGACGTATCCCAGAGTTTCCCGGATGTTACCCCAAATGTGCATTTACGGGGTTGAGTCTCATGTTGTACTTTCGTAGTCTTGCGAAGAACTTGCGAAGGTTCGCAATATGTCCCTCTCTTTCCTTGGATTTGACGATCATGTCATCTACGTATACCTCAACTTCTTTGTGCATCATGTCGTGTAGGAGTATAGTTGCCGTGCGTTGGTATGTAGCTCCGGCGTTGATCAATCCGAACGGCATTACTGTATAACAATATGTTCCCCATTGGGTGACGAACGCGGTCTTATGCATATCTTCCATGGCCATCTTGATTTGGTTATAACCCGCATATCCATCCATGAAGGATAGTAATGCGTGGTCTGCAGTATTGTCTACCAATATGTCAATGTGAGGTAGAGGGAAGTCATCTTTTGGACTCGCTTTGTTCAAGTCCCTAAAGTCAACACAAACACGGATTCTCCCATCCTTTTTTGGTACAGGTACTATGTTAGCTACCCAAATCGAATACTCGGAAACTTTGATGAACCCGGCTTTGAATTGCTTGTCAACTTCTTCCTTAATCTTTAGAGCCCATTCTGTTCTCATTCGTCGAAGCTTCTGTTTCACAGGTTTGAAACCTGGCTTAATCGGAATCCTATGCTCGGCAATATCCCTGTCGATTCCTGGCATGTCTTAAAACGTCTTTGAATTCATTTAGGAGGTCTATGAAATCGGCCCTTTCGGTTGAGCTCAAGGTAGTCCCTATCCTAAGTTGTTTGGGTTCTAGTTCGGTTCCTACATTGATGGGTTCGGTGTCCTCTATTACAGGTCCCCCTTCCCCTTCCTGTAGTATTTCTTTGGCTACGTAGGGAGGTATTTCGGTCAAGTCTGGGTCTTGGTCATCCTCAGTATCATCTTAAACAGAATTGCACTCAAGATAATGCAAAGAGTAAGCAGAACCTGATTTATTCATATTAAGATTTGAGTAAAGTTGAAACAAAGAAGCCAACCGATCCATGGTCGGTGGCGGCAAAGTGACAATGGTGGGGCATTTCCCGAACTATCGTGACTACTCGAGGCTAAGCTAGGAGAAACGAAGGGAGTGGGGATGACAACGAGAGTAGATTCTCTAATGACTTCTCTAGACTCCGACTCGACTCGACTCGACTCCGACTCGAACTCGTCGTCTTCTGGTTCTCCTTTGAACATCTCTCCTTCTCCAATGGTGAGCTTGAAGAGTCTTCCTTGGTTATTAGTCCATTTGATAGATTTTCTCCACCCTTTCTGCCGCTTTGTGTCGGTTTACGTGATCAACGCGTGGGGTTGAAGCGATCGTCCTGAAGTATCATAGTAATGATCTCATCCTGCGCGGCCCTAATGAATCGATCTTCTCCAAACAATAGGCTAACAGCTTGTTCGTCTAAGCAAGGTGCTTGACGGGTTTTGACGGTAGGAACCGTTTCTGGAGGAATGAAGTAGCAATCGTGAAAGATTTCGATTCCGGCTAACTTCCTCTCAAGATAATGCCAAGGTTCGGGAAATCCGTGAAAGAGTTCTGAACTTCCTTCTTGAACAAAGTACCCATTTAAAGTAGGGAGATATGGCCTCATTTGGACTCCCACGTGCTTGCGATTTTTGACTTGGGCAAGCATCTCGAGAACCTCTTCTTTTGTGGGTTTGTATCCTAGTCCAAGTGGTATCCTTGTTGAGTTGCCTTCCTTGTATGGTGCGAAGGTATTCTTCCGAATAGGGTTCAAAGGCATTCCGGGGAAGTATCCCTGGGATTTGAGTATGTGGTTGACCACCAAGTTGGAGTAGGGATTATAGTATAAGGGTGCCAACTCACTTTCTATGACACTTACACTTTGGAAGCCCCCAAGTTCGTATACGGGATCCGCAAGGACTTGATTGTTTGATTGCTTCTCGATTATTGCCTTGATGGGTGACAAAGTGATCGTCACTACTTTGCCATTTAGTGGAATCTTGATCTTTTGATGAAGGGTGGATGTTACCGCTTTGGAAGCATGAATCCAAGGCCTTCCCAGAAGTATGTTGAATGAAGCTTCGATGTCCACTATTTGGAAGTTAACCTTCCGTTCGATTGGTCCTGTGGCTATGGTTAGGCTAGCAAGTCCCACCACTTTTCGTCGTGTACCGTCATATGCACGAACACCTTGATTTGTAGGAGTCCAATCCGACTCTTTCATGCCTAGTTTGTATGCCGTTTTGAGGGTATGACGTTGACCATGCGAGCCATCATCTACCAAGGTCATTGGCACATTTTTCTTTAGACAGGATGACAAAGATGTATAGAGCGAGGTTGTGACTAGCGCCAAAAGGTGGCAAGTCTTCATCCGAGAAAGTAATAGGATTACTTAGCTTAGGTGATTCTTGGAAGACCAAGTTGACTACATCTTCAGGAGTGGAGTTATGTGCTACATTCAATTTGGCCAAAGCTTGTAGTAAAGCTTGGCGATGCGGAAATGAGCTTGCCACTAGTTGCCAGACTGAAAGATCAGCCTTGGTCTTCTGTAATTGCTTGAGCAAATGATCAGTGGGGTCATCTTCGTTGTCATTTGGTGTGATGACGTTGGTTGGACCGTTTTGAGTAGTGCTTTGATATGGGCGACCCGAACGAGTTAGGTGATCCACATCTTGGTCTTCACCATTTTGGACTATTTCCTTGACTAGGGAGTTTTCAATGAGATATTCGTCCTCATCATCATCGGCCCAAACCCCATTAACTGCAGCTAGTTCCTTCATTCTCATGATGTCACCTTCTAGTCGTATGATTTGATCGACTAGTTCATCAACCATGGTGACTACTTCTTGCATAGTGGCATTTTGAGAGAAGATCAATGGTACACGTTCTTTAGGTATTGCGTTGGGATTGCGCAAGGTCGTTACCATGCTTTCTAGTTCCCACACTTGTCTATCTACACTCCTTGCCCATGTGATGAAGTCGGAAATGGTAGGGGAGATAGTAGAGTAGAGCCTTTCTTTCTCAATTGCATGAATTTCACTTTCGGTGGGAGAAATGAGGTGTGAGCAATCTAAGGTAGATTCGTCACTTGTAATCACTAGAACTCCAAGAGGATTCTGAGTGTTGTTGGGCTTACCTCCTGGTGGAATTGGAAGTCGACCATCTTCAATCATATCTTGAAGCACGTGTTTCAACTTGTAGCATTTTTCTGTGTCGTGCCCTTTGCCCCTATGGTATTCACAGTATGAATTTTCATCCCAAAACTTGGACTTCCTTTCGGGTTCGGGAGTAGGTCCAATGGGTTGGAGTTTACCTTGCTTCATTAACCTTTTTAGAGCGTTGGAGTACGTATCCCCAAGGTTTGTGAATTTCCTTGGTGGAGTAGTTTTCTTAGATGGCTCGAGAAGGTTAACTTCGTCGGTCTTGCTAGTAGAGCCGTATGAACGACTTGTGGACCCTTGATATCCTCGACCTACCGTTTTGGACAAGAGTCCTTTGCGGATGTCATCTTCAATTCTTGTTCCTAACACGGTTAAGTCCTTGAAAGTCTTGATGTTTTGATATCTCAAATGGTTGGCATATATGGGCTTGAGATTATCCACAAACTTTTCCACAAGAGTAGCCTCATCCGGGCGTTCAACTAGTTGAGTGCTAGTCTTCCTCCACCTACTTAGAAAGTCGGTGAATCATTCTTTGTCATTTTGGGTAAGAACCTCTAGAGTACGCATGTTGACTTGGATCTCGGTATTATCCGCATATTGTTTAGAGAACTCGATTGCGGCGTCTTCCCAAGTAGCGACCTTCTTGTGATCTAAAGTGTAGAACCATTGCTTCGGGATGGTGTCAAGAGATGAAGGAAAGATCCTTAAGAACATCTCGGGTTTGATGCCTTTGATAGACATGTAATCCTTGAAGGCGCGGATGTGGTTCAAAGGGTTCTCATGTCCCTTGAACTTAGGGATATCCGTCATGCTAAAGTTGGTTGGCAATTTGGAATTGACGGCTTCATACTTGCGATTGTTTTCCATATAAATGTCATCCCCCTTAAGGTACATCAATTGCTCCTCTAGGTATTGGAGTCTTTTCTCAGCTGCAGTTGTCCCTATGATAGGATTCTCATCCCTAGACTCGTCATCGGAATTACGTAGTACTTCACTTTTAAGGGGAGGCAACCTTCCCTCAACATCATAGATACGGCCTTCGATGAGTTCAAGGCGGTCATAGGTTTGTTCTTGAGTAGATTGCATTTGGGCTAGCGCGGCTAGGATTCGATCATTACTATCTTGAATTTGTTGGAGATTCGTTTCATCACTTGATCCGGGCATCTTGGAAACTGGATAAGAGATCGGCGACGAATCAAAACACGATCGACCATTCTATCACACTTGCTAAAAGAGGAAAAGTTTTGACTCGTGAAGTGGGTGTGTGCCACTTGTGTTGAGTGAGTTTTGAAGAAAGACAAGGTCTTTGAAAATGTGCGTCCTAGTCAACTGTAGTGTAGTTGTAGGAGTGGACTCGAAGTGAGGTTTTGAAATGGGCTTGTGGCCCGAATTTTGACACGACAAACGGACAGAGTTTTGACCGGATTTTGCGCTAATTGAAGGCCCTTTTTTTTTCGAAATTTTGTTTTGAAATTGGGTTTTGATTTTTGAAAATTCGTCATGATTTTGTTTAGAAATGGTGATCACATAAGGTTTACACATTTATACAAGCATTATAACGGGATGCTGAGTGCATTTAAAAGGGTTTTGGTTTAAAGGGCGGGTTGCCATACCGAACCATCAAACCCGAAGTCTGTGGAGAGGCTCGTGCCAAACAAGAGTAAGGCCGATTCCTAGTCCATTTCCTCAAGTAGTGAAGGCCCTTGATACAAACAAGAGTAAGCATCATGGTATGGATGACGTCAATCGCTATCCATCCTTAGGCCCAAATAAGAATTAGAACCGTTTAGACGGGACGATTGGTCGAATGGGTTGGGTTGGGCCTAGGAAGGCCGATTTAAACGGTCTAGGAAGACCGAGTTATGAAAACCGACAATTGTCTTGTACAAACTATTCCCTAACCTTGTTCAAGTTTCACCCTTGGCTACACGTAAGTGTATTATCCCCAGGAGTCGCCAAAACGTGGACGCGGGCCGCCCACGGGGGCGCTTGGTGAAGGTCGAAACAAGCGTTTGCATTTTGTATGGAGTCGCCACCAATTTTTATGGGAAATTGGAACCGTTCGAATACCTCGTGTCATGTCAAGACACAAAGTAGTGACATGAACACTAAGCAATCGTTACCCTTAGCATTCTATGTCTAGAATGACTCTCGTGGATGCCAATGAACACGGGTGCTCACGGAGATCTGGAGTAAGGGGTGAGGGTACGTATTAGGAAGCTCTTTTGATCGAACACCTAATCCCGCCCGCCTCGATAGCGGCCTCTACTAATGATTAGGGAAGTTGTTCGTACTTGATATACCGTCGGCTATATGCATGCAATGCAACATCCAAGTTTTAATCCTAACATGTGAAAATTAATACTAAGTCGGTTGACACATAATTAGCATACAATTGGGTCGAAGTAGGATTTAATGCTCATTTACATGTGAAAACATACAAACCATAAAAGAAATACAATAAATATAAATTACAATAATGAAAATTACATTAATTACAAAGGAATAGGCGATTTATGTCGAAAATACCTTTAAAACGGATGATTTAAGAAAAAGGGATAAAAGAAGGAATTACGAACAGAACAGAAGTGATATTACGGATAATAGTTAGTTATACGAACTAATTAAACTAGGTCAAGGCAGAAACGGAGTTCAGGGACAGAAATCATCCTGGAACAGGCACGGCAGATCGCGCCCTGCGGAAGAGCGCGGCGATTCTTGCGTGCATTCCAAGGGTGAGTTCTGGGCCGTGGCGAATCGCAAATCGTTAATTTGAATTGATGAATTTAATGATGGATTAAAATATTTACTCGGACGGAAGTCATTAATAGGTTAATTACATGTGAATGATAGTCATAAAAGCGATAAACATGGATGGGATGAACCGGAAACGGATTATTTACATGAAATTATGATGAAAATATTAATGAGTCCTCTATTGAAATAAGTCGATTAGGCTAAATACGACGGATATACAACGAATATGTGACGAACATGCGAATAAACAGATGAAAACTATATCAATGACGAATTCCAGAAACTCAATATGAACAAATTGAATCTCTAAAATCCGGGTTTGAATTTAATGACGAAAACCCGCAAATATGGATTATTTGGGATTTAAGTCGGATTTATGACGAATTAAAACATGCTAATGATGGTTATAATACACGTGGATTATTATGATGCTACAACGAAGAATTAACAAGCGAACAAACAAAAGAAAGATTTCGAACACGAATTACAGAGGACAAACGAAGAAGAAAGGAAGCAGGAACTGCGGCAGCCTCACGAAGAGGCGCGGCGGAATCTGCGCTCCTTCAAGAGGCGCAGCGCGCGATTCTTTGCGTCCTTTCTCGACGGTTACTTACTGGAAATCCGCAAAAACAGGTTTTAACAAAGGGTTTTAGAAATCGATTTTAACGGTATTTTCGACGTAAACCTTACAATTGATGATACGAAAAGTAAATACAATAAATAAATAAGGAATTTACACCCTCAGACTTACATGTTGACGGAACGAGAAGAACTAAGATATCGATTAGTGAATGCTCGACGCGAATGCAAAGAAAGTGCCCTCGTAAGAGGAAAACGATTGATTAATTAAGTTGATTAAGTGTAGTTGGTCAAATTGGTCGGTCATGCAACGGAGAAGCTGGTACCCGAAAAGATCCGAGCTTACGTGGTCGAAAGTTCAAGCACGTAGGCGCCAATAAGTAAGAACAAAGTCTAGAATGCAAAGGGAGAAGAGAAGGGCGGACACTCGCGTGAGAAATATGAGGAGCGAAGGCTCCTATTTATACTAATCACGTGAAGGAATTAGGGTTTCGGAGACTCTTTGGAAGTGAATCTCGGAAAGATATGAAAAACGATACGTGAAACATGCAGAAAAGGGCCTGGGAAGAGGCGCAGCGCCTGCTGCGTCTATTCCCAGGAGGTTTCCTCCTGCTGAAGAAAGATTTCCGCGTTTGAGTTATGGTAGGACGGAAATAATTCGAATATCTTATGAATATTACGGGATATTATTTGCCAAAAGATAAAATTTACGAAATATGGAATAGAAATATCCGGAACATTCCAGAACATTCTAACTCGGGATTTAACGGTTATCAGAAAATGGAGACGGTTTTTGACCCGGACTCCGAATGTACTCTAATTACTGCCAAAACGACCGTATCGGTACGTAGATGACCTCTAAGAGGTAGACATTTAATATTTGAGCAATCACTTGACGATAATCTTACGAACTGTCACAAATCGTTCCGCGTATCAAACATGCGGCCCAATCATCACCGGGTGGTTTGCGGGAGGTGCAGAAACGAGGTATCTACAGCTGTTAATACCTGTGATGAACCAATTATTGGGGAACAGATTGACTGACAGGTACTTGAGATTAGCTGACTTGGGAGCATTGGGACGTGAGCTAGACCTGGACTGTAGCTGTTGTCTAGATCACTTTAGTTTGACTTGACATTGTTTATGTAATTTTATTTATTTTCGCTGCGTAGTAAGTTGTATTATTATAGTTTAATTAAATCAGTTTGACATTTATAATAAGACCTTTATTTAATGGTTATTTTATATAAAGTACTTTGGTTTGTTATCTTTATTATTCACTGCCTCGAAAAACCGAGATAGTAACAATCCTATTTATTTGGGAATGTTTTGTAAGGCTTCTAAATAAATGGGGGTGTTACACAACAGCCCCTTCAAACACCCATTCCCGATGCCACTGATGGTCAACGGAGGTCTGGTTGCGCCCCTGGTGATCCACAACCAAGGTTACGACCCTAACTAGTCACACGGTGGTCTAGTTTACGAGTTATGTGAAACAATTACAAGACGAATTATATTACGAGACCATATTATAAAACCTACCTTGAGACGATACTAAAAGATGAATCCTTTGCTTTTCTCCTCTTTAATTCTCCCTCTCTCTTTTCTTTTTTGTGAATTGTTGTGAGATTTATGTGAATAATAGCTATTGTATAAGGTCAATGTGATATTTATAGTAGAAGGTAAGGCAATTAGGAAGTTGTTACCAATTTTAATATGTGTAATATTATTATTATTATTATTATTAAATAATTATTGTATATTACTAGCTAATACACAAGTTACCCAATTATCATCTCGAGTCACTTAATATTTCATTATTTATTCTGTCTCACAACATATCTCATAATTAATAAATATTATTTATAAAATACTCAAATAGAATATAATTTATAAAACACATTTTGAAAATACATTTTAATATTTCCACCGTCTGACTAACCACTAACCAAGTCCTAAAAATATGGGGTATTACATCTTTGGCCTTCCTTAAGACTTGTTTCGCTTTCATTCATTACCTAAAGCTCCCTTATAAGGTCGCTATTTGCAAGGTAGCAAAAGGGACGATAACCGCCTCAATACCGCTCACAAACACCTCTTATTATTCTTAAAGGAACTTGCTAAATCCCACACATAAATTTACTAGATCCCGCACATTTTTCCTTCTTATTCCGATTTTATCCCCCTTATTTCTCACCCTAATTTCTTACTCTAAGAAAGGGAGAAATTTAAACCCAAAAATTTTTTTATGTGACCCTAACACTCAACAACAAACAACTCCTCCCCCACCCATTGCCACCGCCGACCACCACTCACCGCCCCCATCACCGCGCCGATTAACCCTATCCGCCACCATAACTGCGCTGACCACACTCTCCCCGCCATGTTAGTCGCCTCGATTCAGCCACAATCATCATCGTTCGATCCACCGGCCTTCAACCGCAACGAAGGTATTGATCGACGACAGGGTTGGGATGGAATTGACGGCGAGGAGGCAGGAGATCGACGCCGAGGTCAAGCGGTCGGTGGTGGTGGAGGGTGATTGAGGCTCTGGTTGTTGGAAGGGGTGACGGGGTTGGGATTGTGGTTGTTCTTTGTTTTTTTTTTTTTAATTTGAAGGATAGTGGTGGAAAAAATGGGTAAAATGTGTTGGATTGAGTAAAATAACGTGTTGGATTTAGCAATGACGTTCTTAAAAAGCACTACTTAACTAGCATAATTATGACGATATCACATAACATGACACAAGTTGGAGCACCAATCGATTGTTACTGACAGGGGAACCAACATTTTTAAGTTGGTCCGCAAGACTCTTGAGGCGCTGGCAATAGCCAGAGACAAACAGAAAATCGATCATTGTTGTGCTCGAGAATTCTTGTTCTAGAGTCACCGCTCTTGAGTATTGATTGTCCTGAAATATGTCTTGAACCCGTTTCCAACATTCCATTGAGGTGGAATCGGCTTCGACAATTTTTTTCAAGAAGATTCGTTGTAACCGTTGCATAAATCCATTGAAGGACAGTGGCATCAATCGTCTCCCACAACTCCTTCTCATCATCAGTGATAGGCGCTTTTAGTTTGTCTGACTTGGGCTCGGTGATATGATGAAGCACACGAGTTGACTTCGCGTGATTCGTGAAAAGAGCGACCTAAAGGGGATACTGATTGTTATTCATCCCGAGGTTAATGGTGACATGATTCCGAATTAGTGTGATGGCAAGGGCCGGATGAAACGTATTCTTGTTCGGCATGGCTGATGGTGGTGACGTGAGGTCAGAGTTTTGGGACGTGAGGTCCGTGGAAGAAGAGATGGCAGCCGTCAAGCAAGAATACTAGGGTTTTGGAAACGATTTTTTGAGGATCTTTTATTGTAACCTAAGAAGCTGATAACATATAAGAATGTAATGATTGATTTCATTCATATCAGAAACATGTATAAATATATGTACAATAGATATTCTAGCGATATGCTAGCCTAATTACACGAGATATTTGCATGTTCTAACTAGTATGTAATCTTAGTGAAATAATAAATTATTTACATAATATATTCTAACATGCATATTATCAATCTCAAATTCATACTATTATCAAGAAACATTAAAAAGCAATGCAAATATTATCAGCAAAGCTCATGCATCATGTCCATGAACGTCGGTCGTTGGATAAACTTTAGTATTTCGTAAAAGTTGGGGTCTCTCGATCATACCGGTTGAAAGAGTTTGTAAAACGGTCTCTTAGAAGATGTACCATATGTTGGTGTTGTATGTTTCATTGACTATGGTTTGTGTTGTACTCCTCGTTGTGGATCGAGTTTCGTGCTTTGTTGATTTGTCGTTGATCAAATAATAGACACCTATGGAAACACAAAATCATACATTATTGGTGTGCGATGGTGATGCGCGGTGGCTGAGTGTGCGGGATCATTGCTTACATGGTTCCCTACTTCCCTCGCAAAACGTAGAGTAGTGGTGGTAGAATTACTTTTGCCAAAAGGCATAAGACTTGATAGTAAAAAATAATGATGGAATCAACCGTGTAAATATTAGAGTATGGTGATAGAATCGCAATTTGCATAAATTTAATTTTCTAATCATATATTATATTAAAGCTGAAACCATCAGCCTAATAAGATGACACGTGTCAATAGCTGTAATTTTAAGACTTAATTAAAAAAATAAAAAAAAATCAAATTAATCGGAAAGGATATTTTGTTTAGTTACGATATTAGGATAATCTTAGAATATCTTTTAAAGAATATATCATGCTGATTGATTGACTTAAAATTGACTAATTAAGTTTTAAATCTGACTAATTAAGGTTAGAATATACTCATAGTGATATTTTAGAATACTTTTTAGAATCCTCCGGTGAGTTAGAAAAAAAAATCTTACTTAAAATAACGAGATTTTAAACTGATTGGCATGATTATATAAATCGCGCTATTTCTTAACAAAATGATTGTTCGGAATTGTGAATATTCTCATTCTAATCAGACTATATTTTGACGATTATGAACAATTCTAATTCTTAAATCTATATTTACAAAATTTTAAGACGACATTATAAAATAAAAAATAAAGAAAATAATAGGATACGTATACATGTTTACTTGATTGACATACAAAAGGCAACTAATCACGATATAAATGATCAGGACGGAGAGAGTATGAGATTTCAAGCAATTTTCCTAACAATTCATTTTAAGTACAATGTGAATATTATAATAATAATAGTGATTTGAAAATTTAATAGTGTGAGTGTTCTCATGATGTAATCCATACGTTTTAATCAATTTTTTTAAATTATTAAGAAGCATATATATTTAATTAAAGGTAAACAAATGACTGAGACGTGTATAGTAAATTTAAGACGCGTTTAGATATTTTCATCTATCATATAAAAGTGAGAAAATATAACCTAACAAAAGGGCGATGATAAAATAACTTTTTCAAAAAATAAAACCAATTGTAGAGTCTCTGTTAAGACGATACTATCTGTCTTAAACTTAAGACGGGTTAAGTACATACCACTTGAGTATATAAAAAGGAAAAGTAATATATTTATCTTATATACACAGATGGTATGATACCTGGCCCGTTTTAAGTATAAGAATTTGTGATCTTTCAATTGCTACATTTTTTAACAATTGTATGATTTCTATACAAGAAAAACATAATATCACTCCGAAATTACTAATACCACTCATGTTTTTGAGATAATGAAATACAAATTAAGTTACTATTATTTTCAATTTATATTATTTTCGATTTATATAAGTTGTAGTGACTTCAAAAATTATCTACAATATATAACATTATGACAATGAAAGCTAATGAGTAAATAAGGTGTTAGCAAAAAAAATATTTTATTCATTTAAATTTTATTGTTCAATTACTATTCTAAATTTGCATGACAAAATGTTTTACAATGTTGAGAGACAAGTGTTAACATGGCTCAATAAACAAAAAAAAAGTATTTGGCTACTTGAAAGGCGAATGAATGAGCGGTATTGATGGTGGAGGTAGTGATAGGGGAGGTGTCACGATGGGTGGGTAATGATGGGGTGAGGAATCACACATAAGTTATGAGAAGGTTTGGGGGTCGCGTGTGGGGTGAGGCCGAGATAGTGGTTATGTTGGAGGTGCGGGACGAAGGGGATGGTAGGGGCAAGATGGGGTAGGATAGTTGTTGGGGGGGGGTTGTGGGAAGTGTTGAGATAGGGGTACAAGAGAAGTAATATTATATAAAAAAAAGTACAATAATGAGAAAAATTAAATGTGTATTACGTAAATAAACAGGTTAGAAAACTACAATAATGTTACATTCACTTTTCAGATTTCACCTCTTATAACTTAAAAAGTCAATAAGAAAAAAGCAAAGTATTTCGAATAAAATTAAATAACATAAACTTATTAAAACCGTCAAAAATTTAGTTATTTACTATTACAATACTTTCCGTTACCACCCGTGTAGTGCACGGGTTCAAAAACTATTTAATTGTATTTGAGTAGTTTAGAAAATGTGGACTCTCTCACATCTTTTGAATCCCAACTTTTAATGTGGGAGCTTGAAAGTCATTCACAGTTGAACTTTTAATGTGGGAGGTCGAAAGTCATTCACAATTGCTGGACTCTCTCACATCGTCTCGAATTCCAACTTTTAATGTGGGAGCTCGAAAGTCATTCACAGTTGTTGGACTCTCTTATATAGCTCGAAAGTTCCTGTTTTAATTATATATAATAATGATATACTGATTAGGAATTATATTGAATGGGATTCGTTGATATTAGTACTTAGGGCTTGTTTGAAATGAGAGTAATTATTAAGGGAGTAATAAAAGCTAAAATAAGAAGAAATAAGAGGAGATTGGTGCTTTATGGTGGTTGTGGAGGCTGGAAAGAGGAGGTAAGGGAGAAATTATTACCTCCATATGAAGGTAATGCATTACTTGGGGGGAGAGGTGAGAACAATTACTCCATTAATGGAGTGACTATTACACTATATTTTCTCATTTCTATCTCCAACTCCATCCCTTTCCTCCATTTTTTAGTTCATTTTAGCTCTATTACTCCCTTAATAATTACTCTCATTCCAAGCAAGCCCTTAGAAGCAATTTACATGCATATATACCTATTGTGCAAGTGGATTACATGCATTATCTATTCTTTATCGAATTCTCTAAATTATATTGTTGTTGGTAGATTAAACCTTGAATTGGATTGTTAAGTTTGTTTAATAGTTAGAGTTAATTAAGAACGGGATACGTTCTAATTAACTAATCATAAGGAGAATTAAAATTTGACATTAATAATAATATAATCAAAATTATTAACAATAAAGTAATCAAGACACCCGAATGTAACCCGAACTACGATACTCGAAACCTAAATACAGAGGCGGATCCCCCCCCCCCCCCCAACTTCTCACTTAATACAATGCATAATGATTGTTTAATAAAAAAATAATATAAGCTAGCTATTGGCCCCCCTTTAAAATCTGCAAAAGTTTGTGTAGTGTAACAAAATTGGAAGCAAAAGGCCATGACATCACTCTTAAAAAATAATTAAATAATTCCCATATTCACCCTTACTCCACTTTTCCGTAAAATACTATCCCTAGGAGTCTATAATTTATTATTACTTTCCTTATTCTACTTTTACATATTCTTAGCATTTACCCTATGGTTTTCTCTAAAACACACAAAATAATAACCTACTTTGAAGATAAATAGCCGAAAGTTTAATTTTTGATACCAGATTACCAACAACGCAACAATTCAACAGTGCAGCCTGCAGTCCGTCTCACCGTCTGTCCCTTATTTTTTATCTAATTATCTGAATTAGGATTTGAGATTTATTGGTTGAAGAACAATTGAAAATTTGGGGCTCTTATTTCCGTTTAATTTCTGGTATTTTATCAACAAAGCGGTCGATCTGAAAAGGTCAGTTATTCCATTGTTCTTTAATTATGTGTTTATTCTTTTGTCTAATCTCCTTTATATTATAAATTCATGATAGATTGATATTAATATATTATGCAATTGTAGTTAGTACAACTTTATTAGAATTTTGATATAATTGTTTAATGTTAGTTAGTTAATTGTAAAACAAATTCACTACTATGCCAAAAAAAATTACAAAATTGTATACTGATACAAACTTGACATTATTATATAGGACAATGAGTAAGCAAACAAATCTTTTCGCCTTTCTAAAACGAAAAGAACCAGAGCCTGCTACGACTACGACAAATGAAGAGGTTATGCCTGAATCATCGACTCCTGTTATGCCTCAATCGCCAACTCCTGTTATTGAGCAAAACATATTTGAAACACATAGAACTGAAACTGACGAGACTGAAGACCTTCTTTTGTCTTTGGAGCGTGATCCAGGGTTACGCGTACCTATGTGGGATTACCCATATGAGAAGCGGGACCAAATACGCAGAGCTTATTTAAAATTGAAGCCTTATCAGCCTGTATTAAAAAGTTTTCCATTTTCAGGCCCCGATAGTTATCGTCGTCGATTTCAGGCTTCATGGTATAAAAAGTTTCCGGATTGGTTAGAATATTCAACTTCCAAAGATGTTGTGTTTTGTTTGTTGTGCTATTTATTTGCAGATAAACCTAATCGTAATACAAAAACTTTTACCCTGGTTGGGTTTAGCAATTGGAAGAAAGTAAATGATGGAGATAATTGTCCATTTATTACTCATGTGGGTGGAGGTCCTTGTTCGGCACATAATAACTCTGTGAGAGCTAAGCTTGATCTTTTGAATGACCGAGGACATATTCGTCATTCTTTGATTTCACAAGGAGAAGAACAAATAAAAAGAAATCGGATACGTCTAATGACCTCAATTGATGTAGTGAGGTTGTTAACCTTACAGTCTTGCCCTCTGAGAGGTCATAATGAGTCGGAAATTCAGAAAATCGAGGAAACTTCTTAGAGTTTCGGAAAGCTTTTGCTAGATATAATGATGAAGTTTCAAAAGCCATCGAGAATACTGATTATAATGCCAAATATGTTGCACTGTCAATCCAGAAAGAGATATTACAAATTATATCAGCCAAAGTTCGCAACCATATTCGAGAAGAAATTGGGGAATCTAAATTTTGCATAATTGTTGATGAGGCTCATGATGAGGCTATGAGAGAACAGATGGCTATAGTCTTGAGATTTGTTGACAAGAACGGGTTAATTAAGGAGCGATTTTTGCAACTAGTACGTGTAAACGACACCTCAGCGGCGACGCTTAAAAGGGAGTTGTGCTTAGTTCTGAAAAAACATAATCTTCTTGTTGAAAACATTCGTGGTCAAGGATACGACGGTGCCAGCAACATGAGAGGAGAATGGAATGGCCTTAAAGCTTTATTTCTAGCTGATTGTCCATATGCTTACTATGTCCATTGTTTTGCTCATCGCTTGCAACTCGCATTGGTTGCTGCATCTAGAGAGGTAAGTTCAGTTCATCAATTTTTTTCGAATTTAACTTTTATCATCAATGTTATTAAGTCCTCTCCAAAACGGCATGATGAGTTGCAATCAAATAAAGCGACTGAAATTGAAGATCTCTTATCAAGTGGTCAACTTGAAACTGGTCGAGGTGCTAATCAAATTGGTACATTGAAACGAGCGGGTGACACTCGTTGGAGCTCACATCTTCAATCAATTAACAGCTTGCTTAATATGTTTGATGCAACAATATCAGTCTTAGAGCGCATTATGGTTGATAAAACATGCACTTCTAATCAACGTGGAGATGCCGATGTTGCTTTAAATCTCATGATTTCCTATGAGTTTGTGTTCATTTCACATTTAATGAAAGAATTGTTGGGAATTACTGATGTTCTTTGTCAAGCATTGCAAAAAAAATCTCAAGACATTGTTAATGCCGTGAAATTAGTTTCAACCACAAAGTCTCTCATTCAAAATTTGAGAGAAGAACGATGGGAAAGCTTTCTAGAGGAGGTGAATCTATTTTGTCAAAAACATGATATTTTGGTACCTCAAATGGATGCATTGTATATAGCTCGTAGAGGTCGAGCTCGTCGTCAACAAGATCAAATAACAGTGGAGCGTCACTTTCGCATTGACATTTTTTATGTTGCAATTGATAAACAGTCACATGAATTGGATAGCAGGTTCAGCGAGAGAGCATTAGAATTGCTAACATTTACATCAATGTTGGAACCTAAGGATGGATATAAAAATTTGGAACGTGATCAAATTTGCACCCTTGTGGAGAAGTTTTATCCATCAGATTTTACATCACAAGAGATGGTTCATTTGGGATATCAATTGCAACATTTTATTTGTGAAGTTCAAAATGATGATAAACTGAGAAATATGTCAACTCTTCAAGAGCTTTGTCAGTACTTGGCTGAGACGGGAAAGTCAGATGTGTATTTTCTTTTTGATAGATTAATACGACTTGTTTTGACTCTTCCTCTTTCTACCGCAACAACTGAAAGAGCGTTTTCTGCAATGAAGATCATGAAGACAAGACTACGCAACAAGATGGAAGATAAATTTCTCGCGGATAGCCTGGTTATTTATATTGAGAGGGAAATTTCAAAATCTTTTAGTTTAGAGACTATTATTGATGATTTTAAATCTGTCAAAGACCGTCGAGTATTGTTTGATTTGTAGGACTTTTTTTACGAATATATTAATTTTAATAAATTAGTTTGCAATTTACATGTTTCCTTTTTAACAAGTCGGAATAGTACTAGCTAGTTCTCTTCGGCCCCCCTCATGAATTCATCCAAGATCCGCCACTGCCTAAATAGAACCACCTAGCTCGAAAATGACTTGAGTTTTGTTGATTTGTAGCTGACTCTACCCGAATTTACCAGATTTGAAGTCGTCCAACTCGAAAATGACTCAACAAAACATAACGTTAATTGACCCAAAAAGACTTGAAATGACTAATTTAAAATCACACCTAATAGTATTTACGTTAAAATAAAGACTCAATCATCAAAACTAACCTATATATACACATAATAATACAAAACTTACTTTTTTCTCTCTTAATCATTGACTCGAAAATTACTCAATGGAAATAACTCGACCCGCTTGACCAGACCAACATACCCAAAATAGTCCCGAAACAACCTGACTCCTCCTGAACTAACCCGGTAATGTGACCCAGTCGACAAACTTGCTGACTCGCACTAGCTTGACCTGCACGCGACCCGACTAACCTGTTTGTCAATGGTTAAATCTAGAAGTATTTGTTAGGTTATCCGTGGACCGTGGCATGACATGACACTAAGCGCTAATAAATCTCCAAAATTAGTTATCCAATCCAGATCCTCCAAGGTTACTTTTGGCAACAATTGGTTTACCACTGGTAACAAATTGTTTAGTGTATGTAAGTTAACTTACAAGCATCGATTTCTATGCTTGAAATTAAAAAAAAAAAAAAAAAAAAAAAAAAAAAAAAAAAAAAAATTATTTAACCAGAATACTCCAAACTACTATTGGTCGTCTTAAAATATTCTAAGCTTCAATTTAACTAACAATATACCATACAATTAGCCTTATCTTCTCATATTACGCTTTAATGACCTGCTACCTCTTTAAGACCATCCCCAAGCAAGGTCACGAGGGAGGTCGCGACCTTGTTGGGTCGCCTTAACCAACAACTAAGCATGAGATTAGGGTGACCTTTTGGTTGCTCTTGACCTTATAAGGTCAATTTTTGACCTCTTTGGTTGCTCTTGACCTTATTAGGTCAGTTGGTGACCCAATAGGTGTCAAATTATCATTGGTCGTAAACAAAACAAAATGGGTTGGAAGGTGAGAAATGATTGGGTTGATGACCTAGGTCGCGACCTTCTGCTTGGGAGGTGAAAATGGGTCAAGGTTAATAAGGTGGGATTAAGAGTAAAATCGGGTCGCGACCTAATTAGCGCGACCACTGCTTGGGGATGGTCTAACAAGTCGCTCTTGTAAAACCTACCAATGTGGTCATGAGTCATGACCAATATGACCATTATCCATCATATATTCGCCCCGACAACTGCCACCATCTAGCAGAACCACAACCATTGTCGTACCTCTCTCCTTCCCTCGTCGACTACCTTAACGACATCCTTACTACCCCTCTTAGCCTCATAAAACGGTGAGCCTAATTGTCCAAAGTTTTCTTCAATGAAAGACAACTTCCTCTTTGTGTTTATTTTTCGTGACACTGGTGTTAGGCAAAAGCAACAATGGCTTACATACCATTAAACGTGATGAACAATTGTTGGTGTTCATTTGTTCAACACCCTGCAGAACCTTCCCTTTACCAAAATGACTTGTGTTTTCCTTTCCACTATTTCACAAATTTATCTTCTTTACTTTGTTTCCCTATTCTAGTCAACCTAAGTTCATCAATTCAATATGTTACATTGTTACTCCACATCAATAAAAACGTGTTAAACAAAAAAAATCTTCAACCAAAAACTTTACCTGGGAATTTGGGATGATTTTATTCATGTTGGTCAATTTATCACAATTTAACCCATTTTATCTCACCGGTGTTTTTTTGGACAAAAAGTTAGAGCTTGTAATCTTATCTCATTGGTTTTCTTTTCTTGACAAAAAGTTACAGCTTGTAATCTTATCTCACTGGTTTTTTTTACATCTTATCTCACTTGAGTGAGATGGTTTGCTATCATCCAAAATTTTCCTCTGCAAATTCTGCATTAATGAACCCCTTCATTTATAAAATAATGGGCGAAATTATAAGCAGGGCCGTCTCTGAGATTTCAGGGCCCTTGTGCGAAATCTTAAATTGGGGCCCTAATGCCCCATATTGTATTTTTCAACTTAAAATATAAGTTTAATCCCGACTACTAAGGTATTTGAGCCCTATTAAATTAAGATGACATAAAGATGGGACAATCGTTATAAGTTTTATATTAAATTTATATAAAATTATATTAAAGTAGAAAGACGGTCGGGATTAAACTATATTTAACTTAGCTCAAATATTTCAGTAGGTCTCCCTTGTGACGGGTCGGATCTTGCGACGGTTATTTTGTGAGTGGAAATGGGTAGAGGGGACAAGGTGGACACCCACCCCATGTGCTCCTTCTCTCACCCCTATGGGTTTTTTGTGAGACAATATGGTACCCGTCACAAGTTTGTGACGGATACCCTCTGTCATAAGGGAGAATTTGTGCAAATATTTAGGTTCGAAATGTTAATTTGTCAAAAAAAAAAAAAATTACAGCAACGGTAGTCGAATCTGGGATGCCATACTACACCAAACACTAAACAGCACAACTAGAACTAGGGATGTCAGCGGGGCGGGTACAAGTGGGTACCGCCCCGCACCCGCCCCAGTTGGGGCGGGGGTAGAGCTTTGGCGGGTGGTGGGGCGGGTGCGGATACGAAAATTATACCCGCCATGGGTCATGGGGCGGGGATGGATTTTGCATCTTACCCACCTAATACCCGCCTACCCGCAAATCATTAAAAAAACTAGTAGGATTATGATAATTTTATAAATCTCATTTAGTTATAATTAAGATATAATGTTAATAATAACTATTTTATAAAGTTTTTTACTAACTTATTTGGTGAAAAAATAAAATTATAAAGATAAATTCAAAAAAATGGAAATTAATAGTGATTAAACCAACTTTTACGAAACAATTTATTGAAAAAAATTATGGTGTAGCGGGTTAATGGGTAAGCGTGGCGGGTACGGTTTTATATTTCCACCCGTTGGGGCGGGGATGGTTTTGGAATCTTGTACCCGCCACGGGTGGTGGGGCGGGGATGGGTACGAGTTTTTCTTGGTGGGTACGGGTACGGGGGAGCCTATATCCACCACCGCCCCGCCCCAATGACATCCCTAACTAGAACCACCAGACTGCATTACATTGTATGTTAATACTCATTGTCAAAACATTCTTATCAAATATCCGGTTTTTCTCAGGCTTCTAAGACCAGTTTTGGGCCAAAAATTTTGAGGCCCTGTGCGACCGCTCGGGCCGCACACCCTCAAAGACGGGCCTGATTATAAGAGGAGAGGAGAGAGAAAGAAGATTAGTGTTATAATGGAAGAGGAAATAAATTGAAAAAAAATTGCAGGTTATTGTCCGAAGGAAAGAGGAGGAAGATAAAGATCATCTTATAAGGAGAATGGTGGGACCCGTGCTTATTTTTACCTGCTATTACAAGTTAATAAAAAAGTTAAGGGATATTCTACGGTGTACTCTCGAGTTTTTTGGTATTCTCTGTTGTACCCCTATAATTTTGAAATTCTATCAAGTACCCTTGAACTCTATACATTAGTCTACACCATAACCTTATTTATTGTCTTTGCCAGCTTAGTTTCGTAATTTACCTATTAAATCGTCTATTTAGCATTCCAATTACTCGATAACTTACTTATTTACTTCTTAGTTCGCCGAATTACGTACCCATTTACCCACCAAATAGTATACGAGTCTAACTTAAAGTTCATCAAATCTCCATTATCATGTCATGAATCATAACAGATGTTTTTAATATTAGTATGTGCTTATTAAAAGGGATTTGTGATGTTTCTCATATAGAATGTTGATACAACATTAATAAGTTAGAATAAAGATCAAAGCACGGTTGTTTGATAGTGATAAAGTTAATGAACAGTTAAACGAGGTCATGATGAATAAATAAGTAAGGAGTTCAGGGGCACAATGTAAAATCAGCTAGTCTTGTTTGTGACGGGCTAATTCCGTCACAAGCTTGTGACCTCTCACAAAAAGGGAGAGGGGACAAAGTGGGGCACCTCCTATGTGCTTCCCACTCACCTCTCAATGGGCATTTTGTGAGAGAAAACGGTATCCGTCACAAATGAGAATTTGTGATGTAAAATATTAAAAAAAGAGGGGTACAACATAGAAAACCGAAAAACTCAAAGGGATACACCATAGAATATCCCAAAAGTTAATTTTGTTAAAAGAAAAAAAAAGTGTAATAGTTGCTAATATTGATAGTTAAACTAAAATTTAGAGTAATTTAAAAAGCATCCAAATAGTCTAAATTATTCTCATTAATTAATCAAAAAAAACCGGTGCCAATTGAAAAAGGAAGAAAGAAGTGGTGTATGAACGTGTAGGCACAAAAGTAAGAGTGTAGGATCCAACAGTCAACACTTAAGATTGGGACTTTGTGTTCTGCCAATTGAGCTGTTTTTTGGATAACCGACTTTACTGCCTTTATGTTATTTCACTACTGTTCACCTACAATGTTATCCAATCACTGATATCGACGCTTTATTTAATAAATACTCCCACCTATTCATTCATTTTGTCCCCCTTCTATTTTGCATAAGAATTAAGAAAATGATTTTGGATCACACAAAACACTCTATTCCACTCTACCCCACATGTAATTAAATTTGGACCACACAAAAGTTACCAAAAAAAGGAAAGAGGGACAAAAATCCGACTAGCTTCGATAAGGAAAGAGGGACAAAATGAATGAATAGGAAGGAGCATGTATTAAAAATAGATTTGTAATTCACTCGTAGCAATAATGAGTGGCCATTAAGTTGTCCATCAATAATTGTACAATGTCGCCGGACAAGTCATAGATTAGGGAACGAAATTCAGAAATTTATTACGAGTACAATTTGCATATTAGGAGTAATTTTAAGTTAGATTAGTTTAATACATCTTCCGTCTTAATATTTGTCAATCTTTAGTTTAAATACTTCTTTTACTTTTTGAAAAATTTAGTTAAAATACGAATATAAAAGGTAAATAAATGATTAAAATGGATGAAGTATAATTAAGTGCACCTAGAAACCGCGTCAATGCTTGAACCTAAGAATAAAGATATCCTTAGAGAACTAAATGTTGTCAAGAATCTACGGGCTATTAATCATAACGGTAAAAGAAGATTTGACGAGCAGTTGCTATGTGAGGTGGCTAAGGAAAGTAAAAGACCTATCCCTGATGTTGTTAATATTGGGGACACTCCGGTTAACGATAAGGATGGGTCTTCTTGTGGCTCCTGCGTTACTCCATCTTCTGACTCCATTGTTAAGGATATTTGCAATTCTAAAACCCCAGTTAACGATAAGGATGGGGATAATAAGGATGGGGATAAGGATGGGTCTTCTTCTGGCTCTTGCGTTACTCCATCTTCTGACTCCATTGTCAAGGATATTTGCAATTCTGAAAATGTCCTTCCTGTAGATTTAGAAGAAAATGCTTCTACAAACATGGAGTTGGAACACAATCACAATGACGTTGAAATGGGTGATAATGAGCATATCCTTAACAACCCGGTTCTTGAGTTCTCAAGAAAGAATGGAGGAAAGTCGCGACTAAGGATCTCCGAACAAGCTTATCAAAAAATCATTCAAGGTAGTACGGTGAGCTATTACCATAAAAATATGGGAAATAATCTGTATACTTCCCTTTAACATGAAGGATTATAACGATATAATAAAGATGATCTATGGTCATAAAATAAAATACATAAGCATAAGTAAAAGATTTAGAATTAACCTCGGGTCCTTGCAAAATTGGCATAAGAACAATATCAAAATTGATATTCGCCTATTAGTTGCACCCAAGACGATCTAAGATATACCCTTTGATTATGCTAGAAATCAATCTAAAATTTTCTGTAAAATTTTATTGTCTTTGTGTTTTTTTTTTTTTGATGAGAAAGAGGAGGCTCGGTCAGAAAAAGAATTAGGTTAGAAATAATTCTCCACCTTTCTTTTTATATAGACCGAAATCCGAAATCAATTAGGAAAGTGAAAACCTCCCTAATTTCGGCCACCTGAACCGAAAATAAGGAATTAAATTTCCTTATTTTTGGTCTTTCCAAAAATATATAAAGTGTGTTAAATTGTCATCTAGTGAGGATCAAACCCATGACCTCTTGGCTTGTGTACCCTCACTATTACCACTATGACACATTCAACTTGTTGATATTAAATACAATCGATTATATTTAACTACAAATTAATGATTAATTCGTCCAAACTAACTTTATATATATTTAATTAAATATAACTTATTATATTTAATTTACGAATTGACAAGCAATTCGTCTCAACTTAATATTATTTAATTTTCATTAAATAATTATCTCATCAACACATTGACTAACTTTTTAGTCATTTTGGGCATCAATGTAATTATATTTCTATAACCACATTTCTCAAACACGTCCTATAGGTGTGACATTTAGGGACCAGTTGATCACCGCCATCTGTATGATAATAACGTCAAACTCTCTAGCAAGCCAACCGTTATTAGGTAAACGTTAATTAACTGATTAAATATACGAAGTATACCCTTGTGAACCTGTAAGAGATTTACAAATGTTATCACACTAATTTGTGGAGGACACAAGCTCAACAAACTCCCACTTGTCCTCACAAGTGTATGTGCGATAACCGATTCTCATATCCTTTAAAATTTCTCCCACTCAATGTAAAACAATTTGCAAATCCGAATTCACAAAGGTCGTATTTTACAAGCGATCAGTATCAAGAGTGGTTTTCCCGACTAGAGAGTAACTTAACTGATAAACGAATCAACATTCGAGCATGGCCATGCATTTCAGTTACAACTCCTCGAGTGGCCCTGAGAAATAACTATACCTGATAAGGGATGTATATTTTCCTCAACTCGAATCCTGCAGACGTAAGCACGTATGAAATGACCCAAAAAAATCTACTTAGCCCCGATTCACGGTAGAGACCGTGAGAAAGAAACCAAAGTCACCCAAAGACTGCCTTAATCTCAAGAGACAGTTGATAGTCAAAAGAATCGACTCTAGGTACACAATGGATGTCCTATCCACGACCTGGCACCGAATGTTATAAAACATTTAGGACTCCATTACGTTGTCACAAAAAGTTGTCCTACGAGGTATCGTCATAATCTCGTATCCGTGATCGATTAGTCAACCGTTTAACTTATGGTTCGTTGAACCCACCATCAATCGATCGACCGACAATATAATAGCCGGAGTTATCAACTCACATTGGCGATTACGGACCAAAACAAATATAATGTAATTCAGTTCACTTTGTGGCGTTCAATGTTGTCAGTACAATCCACATGAAAAACAAAATATTATATATATAAAACGATGAAGTTATAAATAGTATATGAAAAAGATAATGTATCAAATCCATAATCAAGTACTACAACTTTGGAACATGTTTAATTCCCATGGAATTAACATGCCCTACATGCTTATCATAATTCAACGGTTTGGTGAGAGGATCCGCGATGTTATCATCCGTCGCAATCTTGTCAATCACTATCTCTTCTTGCTCCACGTAATCACGGATCAGGTGAGCCTTCCGAAGTACATGTCTAGATTTGTTGCTAGACTTTGGCTCCTTAGCCTGGAAGATGGCACCTCTATTGTCACAATAGATGGTGATCGGGTCATTCGAACTAGGAACTACCGAAAGCCCTTGTAAGAATTGACGCATCCATATCGCTTCCTTTTACGCCTCCGAAGCGGCATAGTACTCGGATTCAGTAGTAGAATCTGCTACAACACTTTGTTTGGAACTCTTCCAGCTGACCGCAGCACCATTAAGAGTGAAGACGAACCCGGACCGAGATTTTGAATCATCTCGATCCGTTTGGAAGCTAGCATCTGCAGAATCGGTTGCGATAGCTTAGTATCGCCTCCATAAGTCAATACCCAATTCTTAGTCCTCCGTAGGTACTTGAGGATATTTTTGACTGCTATCCAGTGTGTTTCACCTGGAGTCTTTTGGTACCGACTCGTCATACTCAATGCATATGCCACGTCTGGACGTGTGCATATCATGGCATACATGATCGATCATATTGCAGAAGCATAAGGAACACGACTCATGCGCTCAATACCTTCAAAGGCGTCGTGGGTGATCGAGACTTGCTCAATCGCATCCCGATCGTCATAGGAAGGTTCCCCTTCTTGGAGTTGGTCATGCTGAACCTCTCAAGAACCTTATCTAGATAAGATTCCTGACTAAGTGATAACGTCCGTCGTGATCTATCTTGGTAGATACGGATTCCCAAAATGCGCTGTGCCTCACCCAGATCTTTCATCTGGAAATGGTTCTTTAACCATTCTTTAACCGAAGATAGGAGTGGAATGTCATTCTCAATCAAGAGTATGTCATCGACATACAATATCAAGAATACAATCTTGCTCCCACTCGACTTGATATATAAGCATGGTTCTTCGACCGATCGAATGAAACCATACTCTTTTATCACTTGGTCGAAACGATGATTCCAACTCCGAGAAGCTTGCTTAAGTCCATAAATGGAAGGCTTAAGCTTGCATACTTTCTTAGGATGTTTAGGATCTATGAAACCTTCGGGTTGCACCATGTACAACTCTTCCTCCAAATAACCGTTTAAGAAGGCGGTTTTTACATCCATTTGCCAAATCTCATAATCATGAAATGCGGCAATCGCTAAGATTATCCGAATGGAACGTAGCATGACTACAGGTGCAAAAATCTCATCATAATGCAATCCTTGCACTTGAGTGAAACCTTTTGCCACAAATCGTGCCTTATAGATATCTGGTTGCGCGTCTACAGAACGCTTTATTTTGTAAAGCCATTTGCACTGTAGAGGTTTTACCTTATTAGGTAAATCAACTAGATCCCATACGTTATTCTCATACATGGAGTCCATTTCGGATTGCATGGCTTCGAGCCATAGCTTTGAGTCGGAGAATGTGCCATAGCACCTTTATAGGTTGCATGGTTCATTACTTTCTAGAAGTAAAACGTCATTCTCCTCGACCATACCAATGTATCTGTCCGGAGGATGAGAGACTCTACCCGACCTCCTAGGTTCCTCAGGAATATTAACCGTATCATCAGTTGGAGCTACAGCTTCCTTCATCTGTTCCTCGGTCGTTGGTTCTGGAATCTCCGACAGCTCGAAGGTTCTATTACTCGTCTTGTTTTCGAGAAATTCTTTCTCTAAGAACGTCGCACTAGCCGCAACAAAAACTCGATGTTCGGTAGGCGAATAGAAGTAATGACCAAATGTTCCTTTTGGATAACCTATAAAGTATGTCTTGACCGATCGCGGGCCGAGCTTATCCTCGTATCTCTACTTGACATAAGCCTCGCAGCCCCAAACTCGAATAAAGGACAAGTTAGGTACCGTTCCCTTCCACATTTCATATGGAGTCTTGTCGACAGCTTTAGACGGACTTCGGTTAAGTATAAGAGCGGCTGACAAAGAGCATAACCCCATAATGATTCGTGCACTACTTTGTGTGACTCATCATGGATCGAACCATATCAAGTAAGGTTCGATTTCTCCGTTCGGATACACCATTTAATTGAGGTGTTCCAGGTGGAGTTAACTGTAGAGCGATTCCACAGTCTTTCAGGTGTTGATCAAACTCATTTGAAAGATATTCGCCACCCCGATCTGAACGGAGTGCTTTAATCTTTCTACCCAGTTGGTTCTGTACCCTATTCTGGTATTCCTTGAATTTCTCAAAGGACTCACTTTTATGCTTCATTAAGTAGACATATCCATATCTACTCAAATCGTCCGTGAAAGTGATAAAATATCTATAGCCATCTCTAGCGGTAATTGACATAGGTCCACATACGTCCGTATGTATGAGTCCTAATAGATCACTAGCGCGCATTCCAACACCTTTGAAGGAAATTCGAGTCATCTTGCCAATGAGACATGATTCACACGTGCCATATGCAGAAAATCCGAATGAGGGAATAGTCCCATTATCGACGAGTTTCTTTACGCGTTTCTCATTTATGTGTCCCATTCGACAATGCCATAGATAGGTTTGATCTTTGTCACCAACCTTTAATTTCTTATTATTCATGTGTAATACTTCCGTGGTTTGATCTAAGATATAAATTCCATTCATGGAAACTGCTTTGCCATAAATCATTTCATTAAAAGAGAAAATACAACTATTATCCTTTATTGAAAATGTAAAACCGTCTTTAGCAAGTACGGAAACAAAAATAATATTCTTAGATAAACTGGGTACATAGTAACATTTATTTAAAGATAACTCAAAACCACTAGGGAGTTGGATTACATATGTTCCCTTCGAGGCGTGACTACTCGTGCTCCATTCCCGACTCGCAAGTCCACATCACCTTTTTCGAGAGGTATGATGTTCTTTAGGCCCCGCAAATGATTACACGAGATGAGAACCACAACCAAAGATCTAGTACCCAAGTTCCGAAACTTGCATGGTTAATCTCAATCATATGAATATAAGATGACATACCAACAGAACGACGCGGCTGCCTTGATGTCCTCACGGTAGACGGGACGTTCCTCCTCCAATGTCCAGTCTTGTGACAATGGTGGCACTCTATGTCACCGCCCTTGCTCTTTGTCTTGCCCCGTGAGCCACTAGTCTCACCAGGCGCACTCTTACCGTTTCCTGGCTTCTTAAACTTTGGCTTACCTACAGCTAGGTCGCCATGAGCCTTGCCCTTACCTTTACTCTTGTTGTGAATCGTGAGAACATCCTGCTTCATGCTCCCACTCAATTTCATATCCTTCTCGGTCTGTACGAGAAGGGAGTGTAGCTCATGAGGACTCTTTTTCAAGTCATTCATGTAGTAGTTCGCCCTGAAAAGGGCAAAACCATCGTGAAGAGAATGAAGCATTCGGTCAATGACAATGCTCTCACTGATTCTACAATTCAGTGACTCCATTTTCTCGACATTCTCAATCATGTGAAGAATGTGTGGGCTAACCGGTTGGCCCTTCATCCGAGTTTCGAGTTTCGCATCAAAGAAGCGACAGGTATGCTCATATGTAACGATTCTCGGTGCCTTTGAGAATTCGTTAGTGAGCGTGGTGAAAATCTTGTTTGCACCTTGGGCAATGAAGCGTCTCTGCAAATTGGTTTCCATTGCAAAGATGAGTACGTTCTTTATCGCACCCGCTTCCATAACGAAGTCACTATAAGTAAATGACTCGTCGGCTCCCGCATTTGGGCCTGGTTGACCGGTATTGGCTCGATTAAATACCCGAGCTTACCGTCGCCGATGGCGACATTCCGTAGTGCCGCCTCCCAGTCCGCAAAATTGGACCCATCATTCTTCAGTCGAGTGGACTGATTCATTTAGTCCATAAACATTTTTAGCCAGGACTGTAATACTCCGTATTTATAAGTCTTTGGGTACTCTATCGAGTAGGCCTTACTCTGTCGAGTAAGGGTAAGTTGCGTTTTAGAAAAGTTTCTGACCTGTTGGGTACTCGATCGAGTAGCCGGGATACTCGATCGAGTGGGGTACTCGATCGAGTACCTTGGGTACTCGATCGAGTAGTAGCCGTTTTTTACTGGGAATTTTCTCGGGTTTTGTTAATTACGCGATTAAGGTATATAAGCTTTATCGTCATTATTCTAAATCACTTTTGCAAAACCTAAATTACTGTTTAAGAGAGAAAGCAAGCAAGTTCATCTTCTTAATCGCATTATTAGCAATCCCCGGAGTTCGGACGGTCAGTTCTTGTCGTTGGTTATACCGTTGTGTTCCTTGCGTCGAGGGTAAGATCTATGTACCCTTTTTATTGTCTTTCCTTTGATTTGGTTAAACCCTAATTTAGAGATTTGGGAATTTATGTGTAGTATGTGATTTGGTAGCCTTTATATGTTGTATGATAGGAGGAGGGTTCATAGAGGAAGCTTTTTGATTCAAAGAGAGAGACCGTCGATTGTGTGCTTACCGTGGGATTTCCTACTCAGCATTAGTCCCATAATGGGATATTGGTTGATGTATTGTGTTTGGTTGTTTGATATGGTAATTGTATTGTGACTGTGGTTGTGATCGTTGTTGATGGTTCGCGAGGCGTGGCCTCGGGCCGAGTGGGGTCACTTGCGGGAGTGGCTTCACGCCCTAGTTTCGCCCTTCGTGGAACCCGCCACGGAAGGGATGTGCACATTAATGGGACAGGGTTATCGCTCGGTATGATGAGCGGGGATTTGGTGGGTACGGCTGCGGTCCCCCATCGGCGGGATCGTCCAAAGGGATGGACGGTCGGTGATTGAGATTATTGGAATTGGTGTGGTTGTGTGTGTGATTAAGCTCGTCTGTTATCTTATTGTTGATGTATATTGAGTTGTGTGATTAGTACCGACCCGTTTAAATGTTTTAAAAACGCGGGTGATCCATTCGGGGTGGTGAGCGATTGCTTGGCGGTATATCTTGGATATGCGTGGGATCTAGTCAGGGATGGAGTCATCACATGTCGAGTCTTTAGTCTTCCGCCGTGTTTGTTAGACTTCCTTTCGGTTGGTTGATAGATTGAGAACATTGTATTTTGCTTACTGATTGGTTTTGTTATGTAATCACTTAAACTTATTTAATAAAGTATGTTTCTTCATTGTCTTATGATTATCATGCCTCGGGTAACCGAGATGGTAGTATCCTTATACCTGAGTGGTCCTGGTAAGGCACTTGGAGTATGGGGGTGTTACAAGGACGAACGATCTAGTGTGGCACTAGGCATTGGGATTGCGTTACTTCCAGCCATTTGTTGTAACAGTATTATTGATAATAAGCGTGTTCTACACTGCGAAAGAAGAATAAAATAATAAGCATGCATCGTTTTTATTTTAAGTCTAATGAACTAATGTCATAACGCGAAGACTCAAAAACATTTATACAATTGACCTCCCTCAAGAATTATATAAATGACCCCAAGACTCAATTCTCTGTAAATTGATAAGCTAACCTTTTAGCTAATTCTACCGTTAGAATTCTTGGCCGATAAATTTCTGTAAATACTATCTTTAGTCCATCATAATCACGAGAAACTCTTCGGACTACAATGTTGAGGTAAACTAAGTCAACACAACTACTTACCCAACGTAGAAGGGGTCATATTAGGCCTACCGACGAAGAAGGGATTCATAGATGTTTGCCCTTATAAAGACTAATCTCAATTTCCGTTTTAGAGGAAGATACCATCAACTTTTTAATTCATTTTAAGTGAACTATAATCTAGCATGCGAGAATGATTTAAACTAAGGTGATGGCTTAAAGACTGTGACATCTGCATGTCCATGAAAACTAACATACAACCTATATGAGTCAATTTTCATGCATTTTAGTAGTAGGTGGTTTGGTTTTAGGCGAATATGATGCAATTACTAGCATGTGAATGAAAAACAATAAAATGAAAAACGTAAAAAAAAAAAAAAAAGTCCTAGTGTGGCCTATCCTATCAAAATGAACAATAAATACAAGTTTGGAATCCATCCTTGGACCCGAGAAACTTGTCTTGATGTTCCATCTTGATCCATGTAGCGGGAGTGAGCTTGAATCTTCATCTTTAGTCTTCTTTGAAATTACAATAATTAAAATTACATAATTGACCTATTAATTACATTCTAATTTCAAAACCCAAAACTAAAATAAAGGAGATTCGAGATCTCATAATTACATAAAAATTATGTTTCCTTCATTACGAAAACATAATTGACTAAGGCCACACTAAGTATTACAAATTACAACCGATTGCAAAATTAAATACGTAAATAAAATTCATTCATTCGATTCATTCAACATTATTAAAAGCATCAACTAAAATTAAATTAAACATACATAATACAATAAATAAATTATGTTGATTAATTTATCCAAACCACCTATTTAAATTGAATTAAGTGACAATTCCGCAATTTAATCACATTAATTTCATACTTAATCCATATTATACTTGTAATATGAATTCTATCCGTCAAAAATTTTAAATTGCTTTAAAATAACTCGGTATCATTAAATTGTGAACCGATTCACAATAACTAATTGGCCAAAATAAAGAAAAATAAAATCCAATTCTCTAAATTTATCTCGGCAAAAAAAAAAACGAAAAGTCCTTTTTTTTTTTAATTGACACGGCTGAAAAAATAAATAAAAAAACAACTCCTTTCCTATTCTAATTAGGTAAATAGGAAAAACAAGGGAAGAAAAAAAACTTTCCAAATTTTTTTTTTTTTTTTTTTTTTATTGTCGTACGTGAACAAACATGTAAACGAATTTTTTTTTATTTTTTTTTAAAATTTTTTATTCATTGTGACGTGAACGATGCGAAACGGATTTTTTTTTTTTTTTTTTTTTTTTGTCACGTACGTGAACAAAGACAGAAAACGGAGAAAAAAAAATCACGGTTTAAAAAAAACAGGAACCCTAATGCCTAATTTTTTTTTCTTTTTGCGGCAAACATGCCCTAAAACAAGATTTGATGAATAAATTGTTTACCTTTGCTATAAGCACATGATTAGCATATGAAATAATAAACATGATCAATTTATATGCCAAAAACTATATAGCAAAAACAATCCTTTTATCATAAACATGATGATTCCATTTAATTTTAACTTAATCTGCATTAAATCAAAAAACTACCAATTCTTCATATGATAATTTTAACTGATTATAAACTATAATATGAAAAATAGAAGGGAAAAATATCATCAAACAGAAAAGAAAACACGACACAATCAAAATTTTCGAATCAAAAAAAAAGAAACCCTAATTTTTTCGAAAATCAGGTTATATTTACATACAATTTTTATGAAAATCATCAAGATTAAAATCGTAGCCTAGTGCTCTGATACCACTTGTGGGAAATAATCTGTATACTTCCCTTTAACATGAAGGATTATAACGATATAATAAAGATGATCTATGGTCATAAAATAAAATACATAAGCATAAGTAAAAGATTTAGAATTAACCTCGGGTCCTTGCAAAATTGGCCTAAGAACAATATCAAAATTGATATTCGCCTATTAGTTGCACCCAAGACGATCTAAGATATACCCTTTGATTATGCTAGAAATCAATCTAAAATTTTCTGTAAAATTTTATTGTCTTTGTGTTTTTTTTTTTTTGATGAGAAAGAGGAGGCTCGGTCAGAAAAAGAATTAGGTTAGAAATAATTCTCCACCTTTCTTTTTATATAGACCGAAATCCGAAATCAATTAGGAAAGTGGAAACCTCCCTAATTTCGGCCACCTGAACCGAAAATAAGGAATTAAATTTCCTTATTTTTGGTCTTTCCAAAAATATATAAAGTGTGTTAAATTGTCATCTAGTGAGGATCGAACCCATGACCTCTTGGCTTGTGTACCCTCACTATTACCACTATGACACATTCAACTTGTTGATATTAAATACAACTGATTATATTTAACTACGAATTAACAGATTAATTCGTCCAAACTAACTTTATATATATTTAATTAAATATAACTTATTATATTTAATTTACGAATTGACAGTTAATTCGTCTCAACTTAATATTATTTAATTTTCATTAAATAATTATCTCATCAACACATTGACTAACTTTTTAGTCATTTTGGGCATCAATGTAATTATATTTCTATAACCACATTTCTCAAACACGTCCTATAGGTGTGACCTTTAGGGACCAGTTGATCACCGCCATCTGTATGATAATAACGTCAAACTCTCTAGCAAGCCAACCGTTATTAGGTAAACATTAATCAACTGATTAAATATACGAAGTATACCCTTGTGAACCTGTAAGAGATTTACAAATGTTATCACACTAATTTGTGGAGGACACCAGCTCCAACAAAAAGAGATATGTCAATTATGACTATTCGGATCCTTAACATTGAGGTTATCAAGGAGGAAGGAAAAACTAGGAACCATGATAAGATAAAGAAGAGGAGGAGACGTTCAAAAAAGCGGAAATATAAGACAAGGGTGATGAATGAAGACATGTCTTCTCCTGTAGGTGGTATCAATGAAAGTCCTTCCAGGGAGTCATCTTTAGGTAGCGTAAGTTCGAGGTCGTCCTCGGTTTGTGACAACTTATCTTCAGCTAGTATTCACATCTTCCAAGGAGACTCTACGGTTGTCGCTTCTAATACAAGCTTACCTCTTTCTTTGGTGAATGACACGGCCAACATCTCTAATTGCTCTCAAGCTCACAAGGATTCAAATTCAAACGAACATGAGTTGTTTCTTTTTTCAGCTCGTCCTAAAAAGAGTAAGAGTTCTTCGGTTGGTAAAGTGTCACGTGCCTCGGCTACACGTAGACTTAGCAGGTACCCCTTAAATCGACAAGTGAATGAGAAAAAGTGTATTTATAACTCCAAGAAAAAGCATACCCATGGGATCGAATTTCCGAGACACAATGTATCTACTTCGTGTGTAAGTAGGTCTTTCTCCCGTAAATTTCTACGTCCTCGCGGCATAAGTGTGTCTTGTTGCAGGTACTCCCAGGAAGCTCAATTGACAAAGAAGAGAAAAGAAGTTTTCGCTCAATTGCCAAGCTCAGATCGTCCCCTCAAGAAGTCTTTTCTTTTTACTAACCCCGTCCTTAGTTTATTTTCCTTTGCAGATAATGTAAGAATAAATTCCGATTCAGCGAATCGGATAGGCACTGTGTAAGGAATCTTTTTGTACCGTTGCCAAAAAAAAAAAAAAAATTAAGTGAACCATTAATCTATACTTTTAGGAATCATTTACATTAAATGGATAAACATGACGTTGGTGCGAAGAGTTTATTTTGATAATTACTAATTATCACATGTGAGATTTTATGTAGTGAGAAATTAAAAAGACTATAAAGAGCCGGTCTTTTAGGTTGAGTTGAATTGACTGAACTAAACTGAGCTGAATAAGGTTGAATTGAACTGAAATAAGAGTTAATTTGTGAAGAGATGAGGTGAGCTGAACTGAACTGAATTGAATGAAGCTGAATTAAACTAAATAGAATTAAACTGAACTGAAATGAGTTGAAATTAAGTCAAAATAAACATGCCTTTATTTGTTACTCCGTATTATATATATAGTGGAGTAAAAACTTAAGAGTTGCTACACTAATTATAAATTGCTTTGGAAAAGATCTCATTGTTCTTATAAATCGGACTTATTTTCTCCCATTTATCAATACGTCTCCTATCTTTAAAAAAAATACGCCTTCTAAGATATTTTGGAGGAAAATAAGACTAAAAATAGAGAAAAATCATTCTATTCATCTATTCATATTCTCACATATAAAATCCATTAATTTTTAAATTATAGTTACATTTTTTTTTTGAGTAAAAGATCAATTTCATTAATAATAATAAGTCATACAAGAATTGCAACAAAAATTAAAATTAATTGAATACAAGTTTGTAAAACACAAGCAAGACAAACTCTTCCTAAAACTAAGATCGTTATTAGATAAAAGCGCTTCTGCACACCACCCTCTAAAATACCGATGTTTCTTCATACAACCAACTGCGAGGGGATCCATAGATCTGATAATAAAGTTTTGAAAGAGATGAATCTTGTCCGATCTCACAAATCGTAAGCAATAATCCAATATCCATTGCAGCACCATATGACAACAGATAAAACTATTGACCTTCCACATAATTCTTGAACCTCTCAAATAGAGGGATGAATCTCACACAAGATGAGGACCAAACTCACACAAAGGCGAGGACAAATCTCCAATAAAGGAGAGGTAAGAGTTATTTGCATATAATTAATAATTAATAGATATTTAGTAAGAAAAACGGAAAAAATTGGGGCTTACCTCCACCAAAATTGGTAGATGGTAGCCCCTAATTGATGAACTTAAAGATTAGGGTTAGGGTTTTTAGAGGTTTTTAGAGAGAGATTTTTTTAGAGAGAGGTTTGTTTAAATTATAGTTACATCAGATTTAGAAATCCTTATGATTTACTTCGTACAAACTATCATAAATACCTCGTATAAGAAAAGAGAAATTACCGAGTACATTGAGTGTACCATGTTATCGTACATCCTATCCAATTTAAAAATTGGAATTGACTAAAAATTGTGACACCGAGTATATCTTTCAATTTGTCATCATAGAAATATAAAATTAAATTTCTTAAATGACTTCTTATCGTGTGTCCATATGAAACATGTTAGAAAAACCGATAACAAAATAGGATACTAATAAAATAAAAATTTGCACTCATCATTAGTTAGAATGTACGGTAATATTTTACACCCGATATAATTCCAATTTTTTCATAAAAAAGGCTTCTATTATACACAATACACTTTACTTTTTCGTATATGCTAAATCCCGCACGCTTGTTTGCTAAATCCTACACATTTTACCCTAATTTTTCATATTTGCCCTTTGGTAAAAAAAACAGAATTAAAGACTACTAAAGAATTAAAAAGATTTCTCTCTCTTACCCTAATCAATCCCTTCATCGTTCGACTATTATGAATCGTAATTCGCACATATCAAATATAATTTCATCGTTTTATCAATAATTTTATTAAGACCCCGACTTTTAGTCGATTTAGATGATGTTTTTGATATTAAAAATAGGGTTTTTTTAACAATTAGGATTTGGATTAAGTTTGGTTGTTGAAGGGTGGTTGTGGGGACGTCGGACCGAAATATGGTGGTCAGAGAAGGATGCTCTCTTAAGTCTTAACCTGCGATTTGTTCTTCTTCATCTTCAAGGATGCCCTCCTTTTTATTAGACATTATAATGCGAGAGTCACAAACAATTAAAGTCATAAAATTGAACATTTGTCTCCATCAATTTATTTTCCTGTAACTAAAGCACTCATACAGATGATAAGCAATTGCAAACTGATGTGCTCTTATCGCTTGGTGTTTGTTTTATGAGACGATCTCAAATGTGTGCAGGGAGGGGTGGTCGGCTGCGGGAAGGAGGTTGTCGACTCCGGGATGGTCAGCCGTGGGGAGGGGACTGTCGAATCGGCACGGTCGGATGCGGGGAGGGGGCTGTCGGTGTGAAGGGATGGTCGCGTCACGTGGATGGGGGTGTGGTGGGGTGGTCGGCGGCGCATGGACGGGCGGTGAGGGAGGAGGGTTACAGTGAAAATTATTTGGGGTTTTTTATTTTCTCTGGTTTCTCTCTCTTGTTTCTCATTTGATGAAGGGGAGAAATGAGAGGGACAGTCTTGGAATAAGGCGGAATTAAGTGCGGGATTGAGTAAAATGATGTGCGGGATTTAGCACGTCCCTACTTTTTTTGTTGTTGTTGCAAATAATACATTATTACTACCCCCTCTCATCCAAATCAAAGGTAACATTTGCTTTATCACAATTGCCGAGACACGTTTTCCAACGTGAATATCTTTAGTTACACATTATTAAAAATTATAAAAATTTGATATTCTTATAGTATTCATCACGATAAATCAAACAAGATTTCATATGACTATATTTTGTCTTACAGATTAAGAATAATCTCAAAGATTCTCTACGACCATAAATAATGTCAAAAAGCAAGTATTACCTTTGATTTAGATGAGAAAGAGTATTACGAACTTGGGAGTATTTGGAGTAACTGAGTAAGTAGTCATTTGAGTAATAATCAATACGGGAGCAACTGAATGTTGAAGCGGCAAATAAACAAGTAACACACACTACCTAAAGAGTCAACCAAAAATAGAAAAAACGCAACAATAAAAAGTGTCTCCAATAATGCAACCAACATCAATACGACGTCGTTAATATCCCCTTTACTCTCTGTACATTTATCCCACTCTTTCTCTCTCCTCTTCTATCTCATCTCCAACAAACAAAATCCCTTCATTCTCTCTCTCTCTCCCTCTACCTACTTTTTCTCTCTCATCAATCGGCGATCTAGCACACCATCACCAAAAACGGTGTCGTGTCAACAACCACACGATCTGATTGAATCAGTCAATCAATCAATCAAGACCGCTGATTCTTGATTAAAGTAAGTAATCAAAAAAATGGATGGTATGAGCAGAGCACAGTTGGCGTCAGGGCCCACCCTGGACATGCCGATCATGCACGACAGTGATAGGTACGACTTCGTCCGGGATATCGGCTCCGGCAACTTCGGTGTGGCTCGCCTTATGCGCGATAAGCTTACTAAAGAGCTCGTTGCTGTCAAATACATCGAACGCGGCGATAAGGTTACTCCTTTTAACTTTTACTATCCTCTAATTTACCAAATAAAGATGGTTTTATTATTTCAGCTTATATGGCACCTCATTTAATGATAAAGCGATAAATGAGGTGCATAACATCATGTCAAATGGTAGTAATTACGAATTTTGTTACATGTGATATAATATTGTTGATATTTGTGACGGTTAGATTTAGTGGTAAATAGTAACAAAGATATTTTAAAATTATTTGGGGTTGCTAAATAAGGAAATAGAGTGGACTGTTAGATTGGAAATACTCCGTATAAAGTTGAGAGATTAATGAAGGTACGAAGTAATTAACAGAGGAAACTTTGTGGACTTTGTCACGAGGATAATATTTTTGGTGTGCTACATTTATTGGACTTTGAGTTTATCCGTTTACTTTAATGTTTATCCGTTTTATGAGAATGAGGTTTTCTTTTTCCAAGTTTGGTGCTTTATTGCTTCACGCAAATACTTTCCCACTTTATTCACAAATATCTAACGCCTTGCTCTTGTCCATTTCTTACTCCTGTTTTTGTTGGTTGTTAGTGTAACTGGTGAGTTAGTGACGGAGGTCGGATTCAAAGTTTGTGTGGCTATAACATTGGTTGATAATTTTATGGGCGAGTTACAAATGCATTTGTGTAACCTACAAAATATATCGGATTGTTAAAACTAAAATTCATATTTTCTGTTCCGTGGGGGATTGAGGTTGATCTCCTTTCTTGGTCCCCTCATTCCCCCATCGCGGGTAAGGTTTTGAGATATAGATGTTGTGCGTTCTAGATATCGAATTGTTAAAACTAAAACTACAATTTGTTGTTTGTAGATTGACATGTCTACTTGATTGGCGCTCTGTGTGCATTTTAAATTGGTCTATACATAAGAAGTAGGAAGGTCGACTGATGTGAATGAGCTTGAAACTATACCCTGGGGTGGAGGATGGGTATTTTTTGTCTTAATTTTTCTATTATTTTACTAACTCATTTACTGGCTTGCTCTCTTTCAATTCTTTCCGAAAAGGGAACTTTAGAAAATTTCAGTAATGTTTGAAATTGGTTAGTTCAGTAGTCAATGATTTGTTGGGTGGTTGTTAATAATGTATGCTGCAGAGAGATGAAGTGTATGTTTTTCCCTCCTATACTTCCATATACTAAATTCTACGATTGAAAATTGTTTTGTCATGGTCGCAAATGACGGGGATAAGCCAAAAGTTGACTGAAGTAAGGGGAGTGAAAGAGCTGACAAGTTAAAACAGTTTTCATTTCATGAGGCAGTTGGTGATTGGCATCTTTCATTTTTCACTAATATTCTTTGTTTGTTATATCAATGGTTGCACATATACATATGTTAAATAGGGCCTTGACGGTTTTCGTTTTGATTCTTTCTCAATGCAGATAGATGAGAATGTTCAAAGGGAGATCATCAATCATAGATCTTTGAGGCATCCAAATATTGTTAGGTTTAAAGAGGTCTGTTTGTACCTCCTCCATTCTTTAGCTTTCGTTATATAATCTGGCTAAATATGCTTTCCCATCTATCTAATGGCAGGTCATTTTAACTCCTACGCATTTAGCTATTGTAATGGAGTATGCATCTGGAGGAGAGCTCTTTGAGAGAATATGTAATGCTGGCCGATTTAATGAGGATGAGGTCTATTTCCCCTGGATGCTTATTTCCCTTACCAGTGCTAATTTTTTCTCTTAAGTTCTACTGACATTGAATTTAATGTAGGCTCGCTTTTTCTTCCAACAACTTATTTCTGGAGTAAGCTACTGTCATGCCATGGTATGTTACTCAACTCTTGTTATAGACGTCTTTCAGATGTACATGTTGTCAAAAGAAGTTAATCTGTTAATTTTTTTGGTGTCTTTCTTGTTATCACATTGAAGCAAGTGTGCCATCGGGATTTAAAGTTGGAGAATACTTTACTGGATGGAAGTCCTGCGCCTAGATTGAAGATATGCGACTTTGGTTACTCGAAGGTCTCAAATTTGATTCAATACTTGCAGCCCTTTCTTTTTTTTAAAAAAAAAAAATCAATTGTATATGCTCCATGCAGTTTCGGCTTGATTTCCATAGAGGTAGTTTTTGGCCGCGAATAAGCTTTTTATGTTTCTTTCTCCAGTCGTCAGTGTATCACTCACAACCTAAATCTACCGTTGGGACGCCAGCTTACATCGCTCCTGAAGTGTTGCTGAGGAAAGAGTATGATGGCAAGGTATGTACTTTGTGTTTCATGTCAATGCTGATTTGAGACGTTTTATGTTTCAATTCATTGGTGCTCATTGTGTTTTATGCAACAAAGCTAATGTGTCCTTTATGAGGTTCTTATGACGTCATAATGTATTAGTAATGTGTTTATGGGACTTTTTTACCCTTTAACTAACACAAAAGTTGTAAAGGTCTTGAACCAGCTGAATGCTATCATGACGATAATAATGGTTGAACATTGAGTGTTCATTTTTGTTTACTGTACCTTTAAATAGTAAGTTTATTTAGTGTTTCATTTCAGATATTTCTGTCGTTGTTGTCATCTGATAGGTCAAAAATATTGCAAAATGTTTTGATGGATCATGATTATTACTCCCTATATTTGAAACCTTGTTCTCTTTTTTTGTTCAAATGTAATCATGCTAATGTATTTTTTTTTCATTATCAATGTAACTATTTTACTATTTTAGTGTCGTATTTATTGGAGTATATTGGGGAACATAGAAGTCTATGTTAACTCACTTGGGTCTGCGTCCATTACTCCATTGTCGTATTAATTTCATATCACTGAAGTACTGAACTTATCTTACTTTCCATGAATGTTTTGAACTTCTACCCTATTTTAATCCTACTTTTGATGTTCTTCTGAGTTTTATGAATATTTCTGAACGTCTGTGCTGTCTGACTGTTATATCAATAATTCAGTAATCAGTATGTAATATAATGAACACAGTATTTTTGCAGGCTCATTGGGCCATTTTTTTTTTTTTTCGTTAAGGTAAGAAAACTAGGTTGATCCTCTAGGGTAGGACCAACCTATCTCATCATTTCGAATGAGAGAGGTAAGTTGAAGCCACTGGCTTTCAAACCACCTCGAAAGAGTTGGACAAGAATGTCCAACAGAAGCCATGAAGTCAGCAACCTTGTTGGTTTCACGAAAGCAATGTTTAATTATCACTTCATCGAACAAATGAAGGTCTAATTTCACATCCTTGATAATACTAGAGATTTCCCATAGAATTTGCCAAGTACTGCGAAGTGAGTTAATAACACATAAATTATCACCCTCCATAATTAACTTTGAGATTCCTAAGTGTTTAGCGGCTAAAACACCTTCTTTTAAAGCGAGAACTTCCGCAACAAGAATACTATTAGATCCACACTTTTTTGCTCCTAACACAACGACTTTACCATTATGATCTCTTATACAATATCCTAACGCAGCTTTATTACCTTCTATTCTCGATCCGTCAAAATTTAGCTTTAGGAAACCGTTTCTAGGTTTCTCCCACCAGATTTCTTCCTTACTAGGAATGTTTCTAGTTGACTCGTCTTTCTCAGGATTGTTGAGATCCCTATGTCTAGTCTCATTCCAGGTCTTAGTGCTATTATTACATAAAGTAATAAGTTTGCTGATATTAAAATGAACATTGTTAAAGATAATGTCATTTCTATAAAACCATGCATTCCACCAAATAAAAATAACTTTCCTTGAGATAATTAAGTTTCATTATAAAACTTTGACTTGCAATATTATCATAATTTGCAAAAAATTGTTGAAGCTAAAAATGTTCATGTCTTGGATAACAGACCCAATCATGGGACATTCGTAGAAGAAATGATCTTTGTTTTCAATAGGACAGTTGCACAAAACACAATGAGGTGGGACATTAGACAATAGTTCATTGTATTTCCATGAGTGTGTTCCATATGAGTCCACACGAGAGTTTTTTTTTCCCACAATAAATAGAAACTAAAATACTAATCCATACTTAGTCATAAATTATGTTTTCCCAAGTAAAGGGGCTGCCCTTTTTTCCATTACTGCCTCCGTACTGTATGTCGTTGTGTACTTTTTGAATTGTTTTAACATGACGCGACAACGTTGTTTCTTCAATTACCTGTCTTAAGTTTCACATTGACTGTTTTTGATTTTGTTGCTTGTTACGGAACCACCAGTTGTCATGTGCGAAATTTCTTTGCACAAGGATTCATGTATGAGTAGCTTTTTAGTTATTCTTTGTCCGATTTTTATATTGATATCTATGATCTGGCCTGTAGAAAAGCTGCAGAAATATCAGAATTCGCAGGCGCTTAATTCATCCCCTGTTTCTTATCTTCTGGTTCTGGGGATGCCGAGAGTTAAATGGGTCCATTGACTGCTAGACAAGTTCTAATTACAAAAATTGAGGAGACTTGTGTAGGCTGGTGGGTTTTCATTAATTTTTAGTTCTCCAGTTCCAGAAAGAATGATCACCTTCATGATTTGAGATTTTGAGTTCTTAATAACATCTAGCTATTATTGTACTTGTGACGGTTAAGGTACATCCACTTTAGAACTGATCACTAGAGTTTAGCTTGGAAAGGATAGCTGAGCACTTCCAACACATCACAGAAGTTACAGTATAGTTTTCCAGGCAATACTTGTTAATTCTAGGTAGTTGTGCTGCTCTTTTTAATGATGTTTTTCTGCTTGCAATTGCATAGTTCATCTTGCATACACATTTGAGCTTGTTTTGTTTGCATCTATATCACGAAGCAGCTTGTTGCTGACATGGCGTTATGTTATCTACTGCAGATTGCAGATGTGTGGTCATGTGGAGTGACTCTGTATGTGATGTTGATTGGTGGATATCCGTTTGAGGATCCTGAGGAACCCAAGGATTTCCGAAAGATGATTCAAGTGTGTATTCTCAATTTTAGCCTCTATAGCTTATTTCAGTTTTCCTTTTAGTGAGCCTCTATTCCTACTCGTTCTTGCAGAGAATATTAAGTGTTCAGTATACTATTCCTGAAAATATAAGTCTATCTCAAGAATGTCGTCACCTCATCTCCAGGATCTTTGTTCAAGACCCTGAATCGGTCAGTGCTCTCTTATTGCTTGTTTATCTTTTCTTAATAATCATTAGCTATTCAGTCTCCAATTCTTTGCTTGTGACCTTTGTTTTGGTTTTGATCGAGTGATTGGATCCTCGGAGGCTCGGACTAAAAGAAACTTCTCATTTTATCCTAAATTGGCTGTTTCATAAAAACATTCCGTTGCCTTTTTGGGTTCACTTTTGAGTTGTAAGAGAACCTTGTTGATTTATTGTCCTCGTGATAAGGTGTAAACCATCTCGTTGGTACGCTTACTCTATTTTTATGTTAATCATGAGCAATTGTGCTATTGTTGATGTTGAAAAGTTGATTGAATTGGAGGAATAGTCATCGTTTGGGCATTGTTGCCAGCTTGCTCTTGCTCCTGGTTCGGCGTATTTAACTTGAAATTGTTAACCCATGTATTACAGAGGATAACGATCCCTGAGATAAAGAGGCACGAGTGGTTTCTCAGAAACCTTCCAGCCGATCTGATGCACGAAAATGCCTTTAGCAACCAATTTCAAGAACCAGAACAACCCATGCAAAGCATTGATACCATCATGCAAATCATCTCGGAAGCTACAATACCGGCTGCCGGGTCCCTCAACCACTTCCTCTCAGACACACTTGACATGGACGAGGACATAGACGACTTTACAGATTCCGAACTTGATATTGATAGCAGTGGGGAGATTGTATATGCAATGTGATGTGATTGTCTTGAGTTGTTTGATTTCCTGATCATGCTTGAAATATTCTACACATGCCGATCCTAGGCCTTGGCCTGTGCCTGAGCCTGAGCCTGCGACTTATAGTGATAGATACGGAGTTATTAGAGGGTCTTGTAGGTCTGTAATATATGGTTGTCTCATTATTTTGTTGTTAAACTTCGCTGATATTTGCTGTTTGGCGTTCTGTTTCCATAACTGACCGCTGCAGAAATAATGTTATTTTGAGAAATACATGCTTAGGCCCTGTTCTTTTGGACTTAAAGTCACTTAATATAAGTTCAGTTCAGATCCTATAAGTTCGATTCGATTCGATCCTATAAGTTCGATTCGATCCTATAAGTTAAGTTAAGTTAATTCGATCCTATAAGTTGATTCGAGATCCTATACCTCACTTAATTTAAGTTCACTTCGATCCTATAAGTTCGATTCGATTCGAGATCCTATAAGTTGATTCGATCCTATAAGTTTAGTTCGATTCGAATCCTATAAGTTCGATTCGATTCGAGATCCAATAAGTTCGATTCGAGATCTTATAAGTTCGATTCGATTCGGATCGATAAGTTTCAAATCAAAAGAATGCAGGCCTTAGTGGACTAGTAGTTGTAGCTTTGTCAAGACCACTCGTAAACACAGTTGATTATTAGATAGCGCACTGTGCTAATAAGAAATCGAGAGATTTACCTAAGCGCCATAACCAATCGGAGCAAAGAACAATTCTTCCTATCCTCGTCAAGGTCCGTACGCTTTCTTGAATTTTATTGCACAAGCATTATTCTCACACCCTTCGTCATTCAACAAAAACTCACATCGCCTTGAAAATCACCATTTGGTGGAACAAAAACACTCCGTTGGCGGCCGACCTAGTTTGAAATCCACCTTTCTGGTCTGCTGGGTGTCCAGAAAGTTGGAAAATCATTCTTCCACCCACGAAATCCCCTCCCTCGCATGCAAAAACATCGGAAATGCTGTATTGGGTAAAAGAGGGCGGGAGTACGGTAGAATGGACACAAAAATAATAAACGTTATAGTAATGAACTACAAATGGTGTGATAGAACTTCGCCCGGTATCAGCAGCATGTAGGTGGAGTACAATAGAATGAGCACAAGAATCATCACCCACAACATAACCAAGACTGGCGACTCCCATAGACCATCGGAACATCTGAGGTGTCGAACGATAATCAAGATGCACTTACGCCACGAGTGCGGAAAAATGAATGATGAAAAGTAAGGTAAAGAAAAGTCTTCCTCCTGAAAAAATATCTCCTACATCTTGGTGCTCTAGCAAGATAGACAAACGACGAACATACTAAGAAATTCAGTTAGTTGTTGAACGTGGATAAGGAGTTCCTTGACTTTCCTCAATCAATTCTCATGGCCATAAAAACCCTAGAAAGCCAATTTAGGGAGTACTCAACACAACCTGGATGCATAGCCACCTTCACCATAACACAAAAGCCAATACTACTAATAAAGAATCTCCCGCAAAAAGAGATTATTTAGAAGAACATAACATAAAGGAAATTAAAATAAGGTGTCATTAAAATTGGGGAGTACTACAACATCCAGCCCTCCCTAATGTTAAGGATAAAGATTAGTTATATAAGATAGCTTAGTCAGTCAGTTGATTATTGTTGATAGAGACGGTTACAATATATAGGAGACTATCCAGAGACGAAGCTAGGACGAAATAATGACCGGGGCCAATTTGATCAATTTTGTCGATGTTTATCCTCATGTATCATAGGTTGTGACAGTGTGACACCATTATTTGGCACCGTCGACAAATATTTCTCCAAGTCCCAACTATTTATTTTTTATATTCTTTGTGAGAAGTATTTTAATCAAAAGATAAATTAATGACTAGAATCGAGTAAGTATGATTTTTAGAGTATTACGTATAATTTTATAAACAAATACTTGTATTATTATGCGATGAAAAAGAATTGGATAAGAAAAAAAAAAAGATATGAGATATCAAGGGTCGAATACGGGATCTTCTAGGGATCTTCAATCATGAATCATGAATCATGAATGGCATGTAAAGACTAAGCCATTGCAGAATATTGACTCATATTGCACTTCTAAACTATATGTTTTTACTGAGCTCGCCCGGGCCATGGCCCAGTTGGCCCAGGCGTAGCTCCGTCTCTGAGACTATCATAGAGACCAATCCAGGAATATACCTAAAGATAATATTTCCTAAGTAATAATATATTTTCTAATACACCTGCTCAGTCAAAACGGGAGATAACAGATGCTTTTGACTGCGGAAGATGAGTTGTTGCAACGTTGATGTCTTGCCATTGTCGTGATCCTTGTATAATAAAAGATATTTCCCGTAGTGGCCAGCCACATAAAAAATAGATTGGTATAAAAAATTTAGATTACGGAGAGGGAATAAGATGTGGATTGATAGAGTAATTTGTTTAAAAGTAAGAAGGCTTCTAGATTGAAGAGGCATGGAGATGGATTAAGGCTAGAATAGAGTAGAAGTGGGCCATGCAAAGGAAATGAAGGAGAGGAAAATCCCACAAAGTGGTAGTGGGATTTAAACCTATTAAAACCAAGACTCCAACAGATATATAACATGCAACAATGCCAAGCATCATGGACAAGCAAATAATGGAATGAAAGGTTGTGTAGTATAATAAGCAAGCCAGAATAGACCAGAATAGTGATAGGAAAGAAGTCATGAAAGAGTTCAGACAAGGGAATAAGAGAAGATGATTTTGTGGGTGACAAAAATGAGTCGGACTTCGTTGTCACCGCAAAAGAATTCTTTGTCGTAAGGGCGCCAAAATAGATGGCTACCATGTTGACGGTCCTGTAGAGGGGAGCCCCATGATGCATGATAGATCAAAAGAGGCGAAAAGGAGTAAAAATTAGAAAAAAGTTAGGACTTAGGACTAAACCAAAATATAAAACACACGTCCATAGCACTTTGATCCTGTGGCGGTGGTTGGCCGTACGGGACAATAGATCGTAGAAGCAGACTACTGAGCTCATTTGGCAGGGATGGTGGCTTATGGCAACCCGGAGGCAGACGAGGAGAAGGCAATAAGGGGACGTTCCTGAGGTTTAGAACATGGCAAAGATCTAGTTGACTTGTCAACGATGGGTGACAGCGAGTTTGGGAGGACATTGACATCGACGAAATGAACCTGGCAACAGGAAAAGCTGTGACAAATAGAAAAGTGACGGAGGGGCAGAGAACTTTATTTCTAATATGATAATATAGTGGTTTGGTTGGAGAGGGAGGAAGAAGTGCACGATGAAAGGAAGGATGGAGGGACTAAATCAATTACTCCCTCCTATTCTAAATAACTCTCCCTATTTCCTTTTTCGTCTATTCACAATACTCTCCCTATTTCCTTATTTGGCAAACTTTTATACTTATTTTAATCACCCCACCCCACAACAATACCCCACAATACTCATACTTTATCTTATTTTAATCACTTTACCCCACAACAATCCTTATTTTAATCACCTTACCCCACAACAATACTTATTTTAATCACATAATACATTCCCTCTCTCCAATCTCCTATACCACTCCAATACTATATCATATAATACCCCCCTCCCTTAATTCCCGTGCCATCCATGAAAGGGGAGAGTTATGTAGAATAGGAGGGAGTATATTATTTATGTCCTAATATAATATTAAAATATAAGATCATGTTGTTAATGAACGCCAGCCGGAGATAAGAATAAGATTGTCATCTCCAGCTGGTGGTTTGTATGATCGGTTGCGGCAGGCGGAAGGTGGTTTTGCGAGGGATTGAATGAGGTTGATACCATGTCAAGAAACCATCTTAACACAAAAATTCAAATAATCTTTTCTATATAGTATCACAAAGCTTTTGATTCGTCCTCTTAAATAAAAATAATTAAATTCTCATCTTACCATCTAAATCAGCCATCCCCTCTCTTCTTCATCATGTCTCATGGAAGTAACACCATCCCAAATCCATCAGGAATTGTTAAACCCATTTATTAATGTTAATCTCGCTAATTACACCGAGTTAACACCCTTAACCTACCGCTTTTGGGCTACCCAAATTAATAATCTTTTGTTTAATTTGGGTGTGATTTCTTCACGTTTCTTGATGGTACACGCCCCTGTTCATTGCCTACCATCACCAATTCTAACAAAACAGACACCTCTAATCCTGTTTACACAACTTGGCTACGGCAAGACAAATTTGTTAGTGGTGCTCTACGAGGAACCAACTCGTTGGCCATCACGCCTTTTCTACTTCAAGCCACGACATCTCCTGCAATTTGGTCAATTCTAGCATCTATGTAACACCCCGGCCCAACCTATGCCAATCCATCTTGGAAGCATATTCTTTAAGTAAACGATTGTCTCAAGTCTATCACAAAAGTCGTCCAGTCTATCACCAAATACATGCAAGCAATTAAAACCTGTGCCGATGAACTTGCCCACATGAACAAGCCTATTGACAATGAACATTTAGTTGCAAAAATTATCGATGGACTTGACTACAACTTATACAAGCCACACATCAATGCAATACGAGCAAGGGACATGCTAATTACGGTCGAGGCGTTGCACGAAAATCTTATCCAATTTGAGCTCATCATCACTCATAATATACCCACTAACTAGCCTATCCTACCACGACCCTAGCTGCCACCTTTAGCTCTTGCTATCCTGCCTGCAACAACACCACAATCGACCTTTTCCCTCTCCCATCCACACCATCAAAATCATCTACAACCCCTTTTTTCCCCTAATAACTTTAAGGGTCGATGTCAATGGTGTCATACCCAACACCATTACATAGGTATATGTCCTGTCTTAAGTAATTATTCACTCACATCCAGCTTCAACCTGGACCAGCCTATAACCCTAACAACACCAAGCTTCAGCCCCTACCCGTACCCAGCCCTCTGCCAACACGGCCTCTGTCACGGCTCCAAACGCTAACACAACCTAGCTCCCTGACAGTAGCGTTACCATCACATAACACATGACTTCGATAACCTCGCTCTTCATGGCCCATACGACGATACCGATGATCTCATAACTGGAGACGACTCATCTCTCCCTATTAAAAATATTGATTCTTCTTCTATTTTTACTTCCTCCTTTACTCTATTTTTTCATAATGTTTTACATGTCCTCTCTATATCAAGCAATATTCTTCCAATTTCTCAACTTTGTCATGATAATAATGCCGAGGCTATTTCCTCGCACAATTCTTTCTTCTTGAAGGATCGGACGTCGGGTCGCATTCTCTTTTAGGGAACCTTCCGGCTTGGTTGTACGAATTGTGAGACCTCATGTTTTAAGTTTATTTTGTGATACATTTTGATGTTTTGAATTAGTTTGTGATACATTTTGATAAGTATGATATGGTTTGATAATGATTAAGTAAGTTAATTATGTTGCAATGATCATAAGTTGGAATGAGGCTCAGTTGTGCGAATGTTTATAAATGTTGTTTTAGTAGTTATGGGCGAACTTCGGGACGAAGTTCATTTTAAGGGGGGAAGACTGTAATACCCCGTAATTTAATAATAATTAATGAGAATAATTTATGTAATTTAAATAATTAATTAATGAGATTTCTAATAATAGTTGCGAGAAAGACGTTAATTAAAATAATAAATAAATAAGCAGGTCGGGAATTGGGTTTAGCTAGTAATAAGTCTCGGGCCGTGTGTTGTGAATAAATGGGCTGATTATATTAGGCCTAGTGTGAGTGGTAGTCGGGATATGAGACGGGATTTAATAATAAAATAATAAATATAATTATAATTATAATTTGGTAATTCCTAATAATAATTATAAAAGGGCAATAGTTTTCTAATTGGCCTCATATACTCCCTAGACCTAGACTATAAATACTTAACAAACCTGAAAAATAATTCATAAAAGAAGAGGAAGGAGATTTGGAAGACGGAAGAGGCCATTAGCGATAAAAGGTAAGACCGTCTCACAATTTAATGTATTGATTTTGTAACTAATATAACTCGTAAACTAGACGACCATATGACGAACTAAGACCATCACCTTGACCGTGGGACACCAGGGATTGACCGGACCCACTTTTGACCACCTTTGACCGACGGTAAGGGGTTGTTTTCTGGGTGTTTATGCTGGTGGTTCGAAGGGGTTGTAATATGGTTTTACACGGGTTTTTGACCCTTTAATGAGCACGCCTTGACCTGGGGTTGGTAGGGTGGTTCCTGGGTTATGACTCGACCACCATGGGTGGGGATGGGTGGTCGGAATTTCTGTTTTGCGCGGTGGTTGTCGGAAAACACGCGATAGGGCTTAGTAGTTGCTGAACACGTTGGAACTGCTTTATACATAATTGCTTGACTCGTTTGACTCGAATTGGGGTTGGCCGTGTTCCTGGTGGTTAGTCGACCACTTTGGGATGGTCGTTGGTGGTGGTTTGTGCGGTTGGTGGGCGGAGGAACGAGAAACAGGGGAAAACAGGGGAAGGGGTATGCGTGTGTGCTGCTGTCGTTGTTGGGTGTTTCTGGTGGCGTTTAGATGGTCGAGGGGAGTGTGGGGCTGCCTCTGGGATCCCCGTGGACTAGTGGTGGTGGTCAGAGGTGGTGTAGGTTTGTGTGGAGGTCGGTAATGGGTTGTTTTAGCGGCGGGTTGAAGAGGGAGTTTATGTGCGTGTGTGTAGGGTAGCTAGGGCTTGAATTTGGAAGCTGTAGGGGACGGTTGGGATGGTGGTTGGAGATCGTCGGGGGTCGTGGTGTTGCGGGCTGTTGGTGACGGGCTTCGGTGGTATGAGTGGTGGTCTGTGGTGTGGGAATGGTCGAGGTTAAAGGGGTTGGTTGAACACGGTTTCAATCGTGTACGGGGTTGTGTTGTTGCGTGGATATGACGTGGTTGGGTAGTGGGTTATATGGGTGTTTGGTCTTGAATTGTTTATTTATAATCGGGTTTTTAAGTTGGGTTTGACTCGGGTTTTTATTTGAGTCGGGTTTTAATATCGTGAACCTTAATAATAATAAATAATTAAATTGATTAATGAATATAATTATAAATTATTAAATAATAATGGAAACTAATAATTAGTAATTGTAATTATTATTTATGTTAGGTGATGGAATTGTTGAGAAGCATTATTTATTGGATTGCTTTGCTATTTTATTGGATTGCTGAAAAGGTAGGAATTTCCTACTCAACTCGGTTTTTTTTTATTATTAAGTGAATGGATGTTTAAATGTGACGGTTGATGAGACTAAGATTAACAATTTTGATTTATTATTGGAATAGAGTATTTGAGTATGTTAAATTGTTGGTTGAGCAGTAAGACGGGATTGTCATTGAGTATTGGATTGTTGGAGAGTTGATTATTAGTTGAGCATAACACGGAGGGTGTTACTGCCAGTTGTGCATAGCGAGCAATCGTTACTGCCAGATGAGCATAGTAAGTAATTACTACTGCCAGAGATAGTTGAGCATAGTACGGAGGGTACTACTGCCAGGTGAGCATGGTACGCAAGTACTACTGCCAGTTGAGCATAGCACGGTGTTAAGGGAGTTGTGCTACTGCCAGTGATGTAAGTAAGTTGTACGGATGAAGTGATGAGAATTTGAAGGATGTTTATTTTGGTTGGATTATTATTATTGTTGTTTAGTTTATTCCTACTCAACCTCGCGGTTGACTGTGTATTCGTGAACACCTGCAGTGAACCATAATGGGGAGCAGATTTGACAGGTACCAAAGATTAGCTGACTTGGGAGCTATGGGATGCGTGAGGACTTGGCCAGTCTACCTAGAAGTCTAGACCACATAGAAGATTTTATCACTTTATTTATTTTCCGCTGCGAGTTGTATTTATTTTTATATTAAGTTTTATTAGTTGATCAAAATTGTAAAACTTATATAATCATTAATAATTTTATTTAAAGTACTTTGGTGAGTTGGACTTTGTTATCTACTAACTCGGGAAACCGAGATGGTAACGCTCTCATTTACTTGGGAATGTCCAGCTAAAGGCTCCCGAATAAATGAGGGTGTTACAAAGTGGTATCAGAGCAAAACGATCCTCAGGCCTAACCAATGAACATAATAATGAACATAGGATGTGTCTAATAAAATGAACCCGGATAGAAACTGTTAGGAGCCCACATAAGGCTTGGGATGAGTTAGGGGCCCCCTCACACCAAACTTCTGGCCCTTTCAGTTTTGAACCGGTTTCCCTTGAGAGATATTACAGAGTGGGGTAATTTAAAATGAATATTGTTTATTTTGTCGTAGGAGTTTTGGTTGCTTTGTTTGAATATTGTTTTCATTGATGACTGAGTTTACGGGACGTAACCTTGATTTTAAGGGGTGTGGAATGAATGAAATGAGGAGTTGATGTTGAATTGTTTTGATCATGAGCATGAAAGTAATTATAAATTGATATTGATTATATGGTTGAACGTTGTGTGATAGTAGAATCATGTCTAGTGATATGCGGTTGTGTGAATCCCAAAGCCATGTTATTTAAAATATATTATGAAATGATTAAGCTTGTGATATGAATGCTTTAGAGTATATACTAGTCGTGTGTGAAAGTTTATCGACCAAGTTTGTTAGATATTGAGTATGCACGAATAAGGATTGACAAACAAATACAGACCGAATCGACTCTTGCTTTCCTAATAGAATAATTCGACCCTTATTCTTGTGCCTGGGTTATACCGAATTTTTCTACTGAGATAAGACGGTCCCCTATGTCTTTGGCACTCAAAGATCAGAGACGTAATATAGAAATATTGTGTGTAGTTTGTTAAACGTTTGTTGATGTCAGAAGAATTTTCTATCTTTGCTTCTTCTTTTCCTCTTTGTTTATATAGAGAGGAAAACAGGGAAGGGAGGGAAGTTATTCTGATACGTTGAATTGGTTTCCTTGAAATTAATTAATTATCTTTTCAGAGTAGACACGGAATTAAGTTCCGTTTCCCGCGATATTTAATTAATTCCAAAGTTTCGGGGACGTTGCCCCCGAACCCCCATCGGGGACCACGTTGCGTCCCCGAACTCCTAAACCAGGGCGCTTCGCCCCTGAACCCAGACTCGCTGACCAGGCAGCGAGACCCCCGTCATAGTCATTCGTCCGAATGCTAAACCGTAATTCCGTAAATAATTATGCAAGTATACTCTCCGTATTTTCCCGAACTTGCAATTTATTATTCAGAAATTACCCACTAACGAACCAACCTTAATTACGCAAAATGAAACCGGTAATTACTCTTAAATCACCAACAAAGTTGTGTTGATATAGGAGTAGGAGGGTGTTAATAAGGGCTTGTGACCTAGTAGAAAGGAACCTAGAGCTGAACTTTATTCCGTCAGATTTTACCTCTATTTGATTTAGTTGCCATTTGACCTCCGTTCATCATACATGGTTGGAATTTTTATGAGTGATAACCCAGTGAGTTAGCTTACCAATGCCGTTGGTCTTAGGTTTAAAATTTTTACGGTTTGGGAGAAATAAATAATTTAGTGGACAGTGGTCAGAATGTTCCTGTACAGTTATGCCTTTGACAAACAATTTTGTAAAATTTGTCATTTAATACGTACTTAATATTTCTGCGTAATTCCAACTCTACTATTTAACAGATTCAAATATGTTTCCATATTGATAAGGCACGTTGCAAGTTAAATTGTTTACAATTAATAGTGATTTTTACAAGTTGACCAAAGTTTTTGACAAATTGCTGATCAGTTTTTGTTTCGACCCACTGAATTGTAAAAATCTTTATAAAATGATTATTCGAGATTTAGGCTTAATTCTTTTTCTCATGATTTGAAAACTCTTTATATTTTCTGGAAAGTATAAAAACTCAATGTAGAATGTAACGGTTATTTAATGGTGATTTTTGAAAGTTACAGCTTGACTTTGATTCCGAAAAAAACGCAAGTTTACCAAAAGTTTAATATAAATGTTCTCTCGATTCCTAACCTATGATAATTGGGAGGTAGGAGTGATGATAGGAGGACCTAAAGAGGGGTGATAAAGGATAGAATTGACCAAACCTTGTTTTGTAAGTATAGAATATTTAAAAATGTTGAGCCATCTTTACTCAGGTAGAAACTTACGTTGTCTTGTTTTACTTTTATAGAACCATGCCTCCAAAGAGATATACACCTACACCCTCTACCATGTCCCAAGAGGAGATTGACCGTTTGATATCCATGAATGAGGCTTTGACTGCGACCGAAAGCTAAGGGGTCGGTTCGGGATCCAAAGAAAGATGAGTGCTAGTATCGCAAGGCACAACCCAACGAAATATGACGGATTAAGGGAACCATCTTTACTTGGGGATTGGCATAGAGAGTTTGATAACCTTTTTGAGTTGCTAGGATATCCTGCGGAGTTGCAAGTAGATCAAGCTGCTTACTATTTGAGAGGAAAAGCGGGTTTGTGGTGGAATCGTAGTAAGGAAGTTTTAAGGGAAGCTTGGAGCGAGAGTGATGAACCTTTTATCACTTGGAAGGGTTTCAAGGAGACTATGAGGAGTGTATTTGTACCGGAACATATTAGGAGTAAGATGAGAGCTGAATTTGATTCTTTTAAGATGACTGATGAAATGACGGTGGAGAGCTATCATAATAGGTTCATGGAATTAGCAGAATATGTGTCTGATTTGAACTTTAGTGAGGAGATGCTAGCATTAAGATTTGAAAAGGGATTAACAACCACTATTAAGAAGAGGCTTGCCGCTGGTCAACCAAGTACCATGGATGATGTTTACCAACGAGCTGGCCACGCAGAGAGGATTGCAGATATGTTAAAGGAAGAGAGGAGGGAGAAGGAGGAGAAGAAGGAAAAGAGTGAGAAGAGAAAGGCTGAGTCATCAAGTGAGGTAGTTGGGGGTAGTAAGAAAAACAATACTCAATCTAAACATTTTTCACCCGGAGGGTTTGGTTATAGTCGAAGTGCAACACAAAGTGGAGAAGGAGGCTCAGGTCAGATTCCAGTTCGAGGATGAAGATGTTTTAACTGTAACAAAATGGGGCATAGAGCTTTTGAATGCAGGAGTGCACCTAGGGGAAGTAATGAAAATTGGAACCAAGAGGGTTATCGAACTCCCGCACCAAGTTTTGGGAGCAATAGGTATCCAGGACAATGGAGTACCCAGAGGAGCTACAACAATAGGCAAGGCAATGGGGGCACTCAGAGTAATGGTGGAAAGACTTTTGGTACAACTAGTACAGTACAAGGGAATGGAGAGAAGGGTAACTAGTTTTATTGAGAGGATTAGAGTCTTATAATTTATATAAGTATTTAAGTTGTCAGTAGTTTAATAAGTAATAGTAGTTCCGAAACTTCGGGACGAAGTTTATTTTTAGAGGGATAGAATGTGACACCTCATGTTTTAAGTTTATTTTGTGATACATTTTGATGTTTTGAATTAGTTTGTGATACATTTTGATAAGTATGATATGGTTTGATAATGATTAAGTAAGTTAATTATGTTGCAATGATCATAAGTTGGAATGAGGCTCAGTTGTGCGAATGTTTATAAATGTTGTTTTAGTAGTTATGGGCGAACTTCGGGACGAAGTTCATTTTAAGGAGGGAAGACTGTAATACCCCGTAATTTAATAATAATTAATGAGAATAATTTATGTAATTTAAATAATTAATTAATGAGATTTCTAATAATAGTTGCGAGAAAGACATTAATTAAAATAATAAATAAATAAGCAGGTCGGGAATTGGGTTTAGCTAGTAATAAGTCTTGGGCCGTGTGTTGTGAATAAATGGGCTGATTATATTAGGCCTAGTGTGAGTGGTAGTCGGGATATGAGACGGGATTTAATAATAAAATAATAAATATAATTATAATTATAATTTGGTAATTCCTAATAATAATTATAAAAGGGCAATAGTTTTCTAATTGGCCTCATATACTCCCTAGACCTAGACTATAAATACTTAACAAACCTGAAAAATAATTCATAAAAGAAGAGGAAGGAGATTTGGAAGATGGAAGAGGCCATTAGCGATAAAAGGTAAGACCGTCTCACAATTTAATGTATTGATTTTGTAACTAATATAACTCGTAAACTAGACAACCATATGATGAACTAAGACCATCACCTTGACCGTGGGACACCAGAGATTGACCGGACCCACTTTTGACAACCTTTGACCGACGGTAAAGGGTTGTTTTCTGGGTGTTTATGATGGTGGTTCGAAGGGGTTGTAATATGGTTTTACACGGGTTTTTGACCCTTTAATGAGCACGCCTTGACCTGGGGTTGGTAGGGTGGTTCCTGGGTTATGAGTCGACCACCATGGGTGGGGATGGGTGGTCGGAATTTCTGTTTTGCGCGGTGGTTGCCGGAAAACACGCGATAGGGCTTAGTAGTTGCTGAACACGTTGGAACTGCTTTATACACAATTGCTTGACTCGTTAGACTCGAATTGGGGTTGGCCGTGTTCCTGGTGGTTAGTCGACCACTTTGGGATGGTCGTTGGTGTTGGTTTGTCCGGTTGGTGGCCGGAGGAACGAGAAACAGAAGAAAACAGGGGAATGGGTATGCGTGTGTGCTGCTGTCGTTGTTGAGTGTTTCTGGTGGCGGTTAGATGGGTCGAGGGGAGTGTGGGGCTGCCTCTGGGATCCCCGTGGACCAGTTGTGGCAGTGGTGGTGGTCAGAGGTGGTGTAGGTTTGTGTGGAGGTCGGTAATGGGTTGTTTTAGCGGCGGGTTGAAGAGGGAGTTTATGTGCGTGTGTGTAGGGTAGCTAGGGCGTGAATTTGGAAGCTGTAGAGGACGGTTGGGATGGTGGTTGGAGGTCGTCGGGGGTCGTGGTGTTGCGGGCTGTTGGTGACGGGCTTCGGTGGTATGAGTGGTGGTCTGTGGTGTGGGAATGGTCGAGGTTAAAGGGGTTGGTTGAACACGGTTTCAATCGTGTATGGGGTTGTGTTGTTGCGTGGATATGACGTGGTTGGGTAGTGGGTTATATGGGTGTTTGGTCTTGAATTGTTTATTTATAATCGGGTTTTTAAGTTGGGTTTGACTCGGGTTTTTATTTGAGTCGGGTTTTAATATCGTGAACCTTAATAATAATAAATAATTAAATTGGTTAATGAATATAATTATAAATTATTAAATAATAATGGAAACTAATAATTAGTAATTGTAATTATTATTTATGTTAGGTGACGGAATTGTTGAGAAGCATTATTTATTGGATTGCTTTGCTATTTTATTGGATTGCTGAAAAGGTAGAAATTTCCTACTCAACTCGGTTTTTTTTATTATTAAGTGAATGGATGTTTAAATGTGACGGTTGATGAGACTAAGATTAACAATTTTGATTTATTATTGGAATAGAGTATTTGAGTATGTTAAATTTTTGGTTGAGCAGTAAGACGGGATTGTCATTGAGTATTGGATTGTTGGAGAGTTGATTATTAGTTGAGCATAACACGGAGGGTGTTACTGCCAGTTGTGCATAGCGAGCAATCGTTACTGCCAGATGAGCATAGTAAGTAATTACTACTGCCAGAGATAGTTGAGCATAGTACGGAGGGTACTACTGCCAGGTGAGCATGGTACGCAAGTACTACTGCCAGTTGAGCATAGCACGGTGTTAAGGGAGTTGTGCTACTGCCAGTGATGTAAGTAAGTTGTACGGATGAAGTGATGAGAATTTGAAGGATGTTTATTTTGGTTGGATTATTATTATTGCTGTTTAGTTTATTCCTACTCAACCTCGCGGTTGACTGTGTATTCGTGAACACCTGCTGTGAACCATAATGGGGAGCAGATTTGACAGGTACCAAAGATTAGCTGACTTGGGAGCTATGGGATGCGTGAGGACTTGGCCAGTCTACCTAGAAGTCTAGACCACATAGAAGATTTTATCACTTTATTTATTTTCCGCTGCGAGTTGTATTTATTTTTATATTAAGTTTTATTAGATGATCAAAATTGTAAAACTTATGTAATCATTAAAGTTTTTATTTAAAGTACTTTGGTGAGTTGGACTTTGTTATCTACTACCTCGGGAAACCGAGATGGTAACGCTCTCATTTACTTGGGAATGTCTAGCTAAAGGCTCCCGAATAAATGGGGGTGTTACACGAATGGTGCGTCTTTCCTTCCGCTGCCTTTGCCGCCTTATCCATCTCCGCTTCCACACCTAGCACCATCGTTTTGGTCATCCCTCCCAAGCTATTCTTAAACTTATTAGCTCTACAAATAAATTGCCTATTTCCGTATCTAGTTCCTTTGCTTGTAATCCTTGTGACATTAATAAGAGTCAGAAGCTTTCTTTTTTCGATATTTCGCTTACTACTTTTGCTCCCTTAGACTTAATTTACTCCAACGCTTGAACATTGTCTATTTATTCAAATGACAATTTAAAATATTATGTTCTCTTTGCTAATCATTATAATTGTTATACTTGACTTTATTCTCTTCGTCAAAAAATCTGATACCTTTACTCGCATCCGCACTCTTGTTGAAAAATATTTTTATTATTCCATAATTCAATTCTTTAGTTACAATGGTGGGGAATATGTCAAATTAACCCCTCCATCACCTTTCTTAGCATCACCCGTCTCACCTCCCCGCCTCACACAACGGTCTCGCTCAAAGGAAAAAATAGGCATATTGTTGAAACAAGGCTTGCTCTCCTCTTCCAAGTTGTCATACCCTCTAAATTTTGGTCTCATGCCTTCATCATTGCCGCTTATTTAATAAATAGGATGCCAAGCGCTACAATACAAAATGACTTCCCTTACTCTAAATTATTCCACAAATCTCCTAACTACGATAATTACGGAGATTTGGATGCCTTTGATATCCTTGGCTCTGACCCTACACTACCACAAACTTGATCCTCGCTCAAAGCCGTTCATTTTTATTGGATATTCTTCATCCCATAGTGCCTACCATTGTCTCTAACCTACCACAAATAAAATTTATACATCTCGTCACGTTAAATTTTATGATGACATAATCTTGTAACTATCTCTTACTTCCACTCCTATAGTCCCGAGTCCCCCTTTACCCTCTCATTGGACTGGTACTCTACACGTCCTCCTACCTTTCCCACCACATCTCACCCCTCTCCCTCTGCTATTCTGCTACTTTACCTCCGATTATTCAATCCCCTTGCCTCAGTTCCCACTCCTGACACCCATATCTCCTCGTCTGTTCAGTCGCCAACCCAAACACCTGCCACTACCCACCTAGAATGCCTCCGTCTAGTCCATCCCCTCCCTCACCTCAATCACCAATCTAGTTCTCCTCCTATTTTTTTCCATCTCTCACTGCTTCTTTCCCTCAACCTTCCCATCGTCATGTCACTCATCTATCCCATAAAAATGTTAAATCCAATCCTCGCTATAGCTTACCAACTAAACTTTTCTCCCCTACTGCCCTTTCTAGAACTGCCAATTAGGCTCTATCACATCCTCCCTAGCGTTCTGCCATACAACATGATTATAACACCTTGCTTACTAATAAAATTTGATCTCTTATCTCTTCTAATCCTTCCTTTAATGTTGTTGGTTGTAAATGGACTTTCCGAATATAATACAACCCCGACAACACTATCCAAAAATACAAACTCGTCTCGTAACCAAGGGTTGTCATCATCATCCCGGGGTCGATTACTCTGAAACATTTAGTCTTGTGGTTAAACTCGCTACAATCCGTCTTGTTCTATCTCTTGCTCTTACCCGAAATTGGTCCCTCTGTCAGTTTGATGTCAACAATGCATTCCTTCATGGATGATTTATTGACACCATCTAAATGGCACAACCTCTAGTCTTCTCTAATGCCACCCATCCTTCCCATGTTTATCGTCTGACTAAGGCAATCTACGGCCTTATACAAGCTTCCCGAGCATGGTACACTGAACTCAAAAAATTTCTCATCTTATATGGCTTCACTTACTTGCTTTCTGACCCCTTTTATTTCTTTATCATCATAGCAATGCTATTATTTATTTTCTCTTTTATGTAGAAGACATAATTATTGTTGGTCCGTCTTCTTCCTCTTTATCAGCTTTTTACTCCTCTTTCCCATGTCTTTTTTCTCTTAAAAGATTTCGGGTTCCCGTCGTACTTTCTTGGTATCGAGGTAATCCCATCCCAAATGGTCTATATCTATCCTAAAAATAAATACATACATGACTTTCTTGCTCGTTTTAACATGCTTGACTGTAAACCGATGCTTACTCCTTCACCCACTTATCCTCCCCTCACGTTTTCAATCGGTTCTCCCATTGACAAACCGACTGATTATAGGGCCATAGTTTCTATACTTCAATACCTCTCTCTAACTCATCCGGGTATAGCTTTTAGTGTGAACAAATTGGCACAAAATATCCAGGTCCCTCAAGACTCTAATTGGCTTGCATTAAAACGATTGCTTCGTTATTTGAAGGGCACGATATAGGTTGATCTTTGCGTATATCGCGATTTTCCCTGATCTTTACATTCCTTTTGTGATGCAGATTGGATAGGTGATAAGGATGGTTACAATTCAAAAATTGGTTATATGGTGTTTCTTGGTAAAAAAACCTATTTCTTGGGTCTCGCGAAAGCAACAAGCCATTGCCGATGCTTCATCTGAAATCACATGGGTTCACTCTCTCCTTAGTGAATTTCGTATGTCTTCAACTTGCCTCCCTTTCATCTATTGTGACAATCTAGTAGAAATCTATTACTCAACTAATCCTTTTTTCACTCTCGCATGAAACATGCATATTGCTTTTGTCTTTCAGTTTCTTCTTGAGCAGGTCGAGCAAAGTACTTTGCGAGTTCAACATGTTTCTGGTTCTAATCAACTAGCTGATGTTTGGAATAAACTTCTCATGCATTCCCAGTTCTATACACTGTTAATCAAGATCGGTCTCTCCTATGGATCGTCCGTTGCGTGGGCGTGTTAAGGATAAAAATTAGTTTGTTATGATTAATTGTTAAAGATACACATATCTGTTAGTTATTGTATAGTTGTATCTTTATCTAACTATATACTATGCATTTCACTAGGACTTTCCTTGTAATTTGTATAAATACATTCATTGTGAATAATACAACACAACAATTCAAATCAAATCTTCTACACATAACACCACATACCAACCTAAATCAACACAATTCAAACCGACACTTTTATGCTCATTAACACAAAAGAAAACCATTTAAAGCCCTACACAGATCGGAATAAAGAGCTACCTCTGAACCGAAGACTTCAACTCCAAAGACAAACAGGTGCACTAAGAACACCCATATCCAATTAGTTAACTAGGACAACCCATCCAAACCAAAACGAGGCCTTGATTAGATCGACAATGCCCAAATCTGCCACATAAGACCAAAAAGGCGTCATGCTTAGAAAGATCTGCCAAATGAGACATGCAAACACCAATTGACGGGGGAAAGGGGCGAGAGAAAGGAGAATATCGAGTCTAGTACATGCCAACCACCAAAGGGAGAAAGGTCCAAAAACACCATAAACAATCGACGACCAGGGTCATGAGAGAGAACATACCAGAGGACGTGGATGGAGGGGCAAGTGGTATGGGCAAACCTTCTTGGTAAAGGTCCTAAAGAAACAGAGTCGAACACGACAACATGCAGAAAGAAGGACGATGGCGACGATGGTAGAAAACCAACAACCATAAAGACGGCCAACAACATGAAAATGAAGAAGGAGGAAAGTAGGGGTGAATATCGAACAAAGTAAGGCAAAGGTAAAACGGAAGTGTGAGAGACGAGGACAAGAAATGGGTTAATCGAGAGCAAACGGTCCGTCCAACGAAAATGGGCTTAAATAGAGCCTCATCCGGCGAAAGGATTGGTAATAGGGGAAGTAAGATGAGAAGGAGGCAGTTGCAGCGGTACACGAGAAAGGATGATTTTTGTTTTTTTAGAGATATAGTATTTTTTATAATCGTACAAGTTGTGATAGACATTACAAGATTACATTTGTAACAGCCTCATTTATTAAAAGTATTACAAATGACATTCTCGAATATCAAGACGTCTTACCATCACGGAGTAACACATGGTAGTAGTGGTACTATAAAATCATCAATTGAAAAAACTTAAATAAATAATAACAATAGCTGATTACAATCTTAATAAGATTCACTACCATTAACAATCTTAATAAGATCCACTACCTACAATCTTAATAAGAAGCCCAACTGTAAATTCGAGAGGGTTTGGTCTAAATTGGGCATATTGTCACTATTATGGACCGTGGATACTAGCATAGCATGGGACCAAAAAAAATATTAACGCTTTAGCACAACAAGTGGCATAAGTGCCCAAAACATACATATGGTGGGACTTGAAGACCAGAATAAACTGCCATTCCAAAGGATTACAGCCTGATAGAGTCATAGGCATGTGGGCTCGATCTAATACACTATTTGCATATCTTGAGTCAATAGATAAAACGTTGATGAAATATGGAGTTAGAGTGGACACTAGCAAAACAAGAACCCAACAAAAGGTATCAACATTATTGCACAATATTTGTTAACATAAAATAATCCAGGAGTTAAGGGATGTCTTACCTGGCGCACGTGGTTTGCAGAATATTGCATGTGTCCAGGGAATTAAACCCCTTGTTATAAAAAAAAAGAGGTTAAATGGAAAATAGGGAGTACTCCGTAATATTTTCCATCATAGGGCATCATTATCGTAATTTTAATGCTAGCAAGCTTGAATCAATATATTTACTTAAAATGGAAGGAAAAGAGTGAATGGCAAGCATGTAAACATGCTGCCACTCAATATCCAGCGGACAATGCATGTGAGGTGTGATCATTGTTCATTAGTAAAACTTTGTAGTATGTGCTCAGTCAATTCTCAATTGGCATAACCTCCCTTAGACGAACCTAACTACAAACATAAATTTGGAAAAGATGGTTTTTGAGTTCTTGCATTTCTTGCATTGTATGTTACTCCGTAATGTTGTACATACAACTATCATATCCTCCCCAAGTCCCAGCTCATACAACTTTTGGGCTTTATGCCTTTATTTATGTCCATAAATTGTGGAGCAACATGCCTCTTGGAAGTAATACGAAAGCAAAGTAATGTTGTCTAAACACATTACATTATAAAGAAGCTTTCCATTTTCCTCCTAAGAGAATCTCTACACTTTTTCCACTACTTGTATGATTATAGCCACTAACTCCATGTTTGTGGCCTATGTTTATGGTTGTGGTTATGCCATTAACTATGTGTTTATGGTGTTAATTAACCACTATAAATAGAGAAGTGTAGTCATTTGAGAAATACACATTTTTCATATATCTCTACTACCTTCTTTATGATAATTTTGAGCATACCATATGAGTTCCAACTCCTAATGGTCGAGTACACAACTTTTAGGAGTGTTATGTGACCTTAGGGGACGACGTCTATATCGATTTGTACCGTAGTCGGGACGATTTCGTTTCTCATTCAGTGGCCTCCATACCACGACACAACAACATATGTTCTCTCAATATATCTTCGCCCCTATAGTGACCCTATATTTCCAACAATTGAGAAACGAAATTTTGATAGTATTATTGTTGTTGTGTTCATAATTTTTGACACGGCTGTCGCAACCCTATCAAAAATAAAACCAACAGGCTCTAACTAATGCAGCGGAGGCAAGTCGGGTATCGTATCCATAGGGAGGCGGTCACTATCTACTCGTTGTCTAGTCTATCTATGGTCACGAAACAGGGGGGGTTTGAGTTGTTTAAACTAAACTAATGAACTAAATTAAAAGCAAGGATTGAGAGAAAATAGAGAGAGAGATTCTAGGATGTCGATTCACCAAGATATTATACAAATGAGCTAAAGGTAGGTCAATCGGTCTGATGTGAGAAGGGTAATGGAAATGTCCTCTCGGTTCGCTATCCGCCCTAGAAAACCACTACTTAGCTTTCACCCTCATTAGTGTAGTCTATTGTTCATAACGGGTCTATTCATTCCAATATCTCGATCTAGGTCTGAATTTATTCAGTTTAATTACTTCACTTGCATGCATTCAACCTAATAATTACAGTTATATTGCTAATGAATTAGTTCTCACAACAAAACCTGCTAAACCAAATTATCGCATCATTGCTATACTATCATGGTTCCCCTAATCCTAGCATTAGAGAATTAGCTACGCATAACAATGAATAAAACAAGAACGAAAGATAGAACAATAGTAAGCTTGTTATAAAGATGATAAAAGAGGAATAAAACATAGAGTAAAAGGGAAGAAAGAATTACAAAAGTTTGAGATCCGGGAAAGCGAAGCAAGCAACGTTCAACAGGACAAAGGGTTCAAGAAAAATGAAAGAGAGAGATATCCTAAACCTAATTACGTCTATCCTATTTATAGGATAGACAATTATTAAACCTAAGATACGATAACAAGATATTAAAATCTTGCGTCAGATAGAAAAGTACTCGATCGAGGACTTTAGAACTCCTCAATCGAGTAACTCCTAGCAAAAACCTCTCGATCGAGGACATTATGAACTCGATCGAGCACTATCAAAAAGGCACCACTCGATCGAACACAAAAAGGTCTCGATCGAGGACTATAGTACTCGATCGAGTGGTTTTCAGCGCGTAATTCTTGCTTCGCGCATTGAACTTCAAACGGTCGCCATTTCTTCGTTACGTGGTCAAACAGAGCGTTTTCGGTGGCGTTGGAAAGCTAAGAGGATAGGCTTTCATCACCAATTTGAATCACCTGATTATCATTTGTATAACTCGAGATATGTCTCTTCAAAGTAGGCACTAGAAATATGAAGCTCTTCCTTTGTCCGCTAAGCTTCCTTACTTCTACGCGCATCACCAAATAGTAGTTTCCAAGCTCCGACTCAACTCATCTTCTAAATGCATGCATAGGGATATGTTCTAAGCTTGATTACGCTTCTCTTTGGTTCATTCCTGCAAATAGGACAAGAGAAACCAAAGTAGACTATTCAGGGGACATTTGTAGCTTAATACTACGAAATATGCATAGGAATGCGTGCAAATGAAGTACAAAATGCCTATATAAAATGCACTCATCAAATCTCCCCAAACCAAACCTTTTCTTGTCCCCAAGTAAATTGTATGCAACTAACTGACGGAACGAAATAAGAACTCAGAGCTAGCTACAAATGCTCACTTAAGCCAATTTAATGCAAGCAAACTAACACTTATAGCAAAAACTGTCAAATGCAAACGAGTTATGGGATGTCTATAATAAAGCTCAACCGTCGACCTTGCAAGACCTTTGATAATGGACTCTCACAGGTCATTCTTCTCTCATGAAGCAAAGGGTAAGCAATTAAATGTAAGAGAGAAAGAAATATAGTCGCTCACCTAAACTACAACCCACATAAACATGCATGCAGCTAAAATGATAGACAATTCTAACTATCGTACACATACATTCCAACCAATCAAGGCTCGTCACAGCCAAGGACTTATAAAAGTATGGGAAAGTGAAGTAATGATTAAGAAAAGGCAAAATATTTTTGGAAATGTAAGGTAATGAATCAAGCTAGCCACCTAACAAACCAAACGAACCAATATCCGATTCTTAATCCACCTCAAAATTTCAACAAAGTGCCCTTGAACAACTCACTCAACCAAAAACATACTCCTCATAAGATCGAAATAATGCATAGGAGAAAAACCGTCCTTATCAAAACAAATTCTTTTTTCTTTCATTTCTCTTTTTCAGGGTTTTTTTTTTTTTTTTTTTTTGATTTTCATTCTCGTTTTTTTTCAAGTTTTCTCATCATTCTCCTTCTTTTTCATAAATTACCAACTCCAAATCCATTCAATACACGCCAAACTCGGATTAATAGACAAAATACCGCAAAAATATACACTAAACTAGCTTGACAAGGCAGGCTTTGGATGTAGTTAAGGGTTAAAAGGCAAATTTGGCTAAATGTGGAGTTTAATGGGTAAAAATGAAAGAAAAAGGGAATGTAAGCACCTCCCTGCATGTGACACCAACCACTAACCCGAATGTATGTAGGCAAAAAGTAATTAAATTTCATATATGTGCAAATTAATGATACATGCTATGCAAGGAGTAACTACTCACAATCTTACATGAACTGGTCATAAATGACACCAGTTTATACGGCTATAAAACTTAGAAATTATAAGTAGTTTTCTAAAATTATCAGGTCAAGTCTCTTTGTTCAGCTAAATTGCAACATTAACTCGTAGATTATGCAAAAGACAAAGTTAAAAGATATTAATTTTTACAAGGTTTAAGTAAAAGGGACTAAAAGTAGTGCAATTTCATCATCGAAATACACCGTTCTGACTCAACCTAAATGCAAAAACAAACATGAAATTATTTGAATTTTATGAGATTTTTGAATTTGTTTTGAATTTTTTGAATTTTTGAGAATAAAAGACAATGCATACAAAAATTAAACGTGATAACAGAAATGCAATAAAAATACTATGCAGACATAGATATGGATGCATATACCCTGCCCAAACAAACCTGTACAATTCCCCTATTGTACTCAAAAATAGGGAAAAGAAATGCAAACGGAAAAGAAAAGAGTAAGCGCGGAAAATTTACAAAAATACGCGAAGTAGGGACCTCCCCAAACCAGCAAGCAACATGGGAGGTCGCAAACAACTTCATAGCAACGTCACAAAACTCAAGTCACAGCAACAGTACTCGATCGAAACATATGGCATTCGATCGAGTAGAAAGGAACCTCGAAGGTACTCGATCGAGGTACAAAAGTACTCGATCGAATAGAAATGCCCGTGAAGTCAATCCATCGAGAAGTCTTTGTCCTACCTAGGGTGCTCAATCGAGTGGTTGTCTATGCACGAATATTAGGCTCCAATTGAGGCACCTGCAAACATGCAATAAACGCCCATAGAACTGATAAAACAAGTCTAACCGATCCAGTCTATGTCTGAAAACCAATTATTACATGTCCAACAAAAACTTAAATGTTTGAAAATCAACTAAAAAGCTTTAAACTCCGGGTTGCCTCCCGGCCAGCGCTAGTTTCAGATAGGTTCAGCTCGACCTTCGTTTCTCCATATAGTTACTCCAGTTGATCACAATCAAAGTAACTAAAAGCTCTTAGCAACGGATCATAAATCTGCGCATGTGCTACACAAAAGCATAAGTAGCACCAAAATAGAAAAGGAGCATATGAAAACAATATGAGATACCGTCTCAGCTTAAAAAATTTCCGATGATAAATATGGTGAAACATTATTAACTTACTTGTTCAACCGGGAGAGGGTGGAGCATCAAAACAGAAAGCAGAAGTCACATGAGGTAGTTTACTATTAGACATAACAATGAATTTATCGTTAAATACCTCAGGTCGGTCGCTCATAACGTCAGAATCAATGACAGAAGAGTGTATTACCTCTACCATGCTAGGAGCATTCACTAACTCAGCTACCTTCTCGTTCCCCTCCTTTACTAAAGCATCCAGCTTGGCTTTCCAAATGGAAGATTCACCATGACTATTGTCTTCTTTCATATCGTCATCCGAAACGGACCTAGGTGACATAGCATAGCTCTCTATGGCCAATATATTCGATTGAGCAAGAACGGTACTCGATCGAGAGCCTTTCCTGTGAATATTGCTCGATCGATCACATATAACTGCTTGATCGAGTGGCTCCTTATACAAAGTGATCGATCGAGTGTTGAATTCTGTTCGATCGAGCTCTCTCTCATAGAATTCATTCGATCGAACACTGTAGCTAGTTCGATCGAATTTTTGTTGCTGTACAGTGCAGAAGTCTTCGTGTGATGCTTTGTTTTCAGATAAATCTTCGAATTCCGAGTCATACATATCATCGCCGTCAATAGGCAACTCAGGCCCTTCATAGGAAAGACTGCTTTCGGCGTAGGTAGCATATACCGTCTCTGAGTGCCTAAAGTCCAACTCGGCAGCTAATTGAGCTATTTGAGACTCAAATTCCTTGATATGAGCCTCTATAGGTTTATCATTTTCATGCATTTGAAGTGCGAGTGTCTTCACCAAATACTTCAATTCAGCAATATCTTCTTTCTGTTTATCAGGAGGAGGAGGAGGAGCTTGTTGTTGCGGTGGCCAAACGAATGAAGGCTTTTGATAGCCTCGCTTCTGAAGCGGATGTGACGGCACATATGCAAAGGGTTTACTGGCTTGGCTACGCTGCCTAAACGCATAGACTTCGTCGTTCTCCGCCAAGCAAATAACAGCATTGTGCCCAGCAGCACCACATCTCTCACAGTAAACCACCTCTTATGCCATAGGATGGAACATAGGTGAAAAATCAAAGGTACTCAAGCCTTCCCTTTGATGATCTTTTACCTAGACCTATCTAGATAGGACCTGTAGGACCTATCAAAACAAAACTAGAAGAAAAGATAAGAACCGCCTCAAGGAATAAATTCCTCGAGGCTAAAGACAGACTAAAAGAAACAAGTAAATAAAATAGTTGCCTCCCCGGCAACGGAGCCAAAATTTGACACGGCTGTCGCAACCCTATCAAAAATAAAACCAACAGGCTCTAACTAATGCAACCGAGGCAAGTCGGGTATCTTATCCACAGGGAGGCGGTCACTATCTACTCGTTGTCTAGTTTATCTATGGTCACGAAACGCGCGGGGGGAGGGGGGGGGGGGGGGGTTGAGTTGTTTAAACTAAACTAATGAACTAAATTAAAAGCAAGGATCGAGAGAAAATAGAGAGAGATGCTAGGATGTCGGTTCACCATAATATTATACTAATGAGCTAAAGGTAGGTCAGTCGGTTTGATGTGAGAAGGGTAATAGAAAGGTCCTCTCGGTCCGCTATCCGCCCTAGAAAACTACTAACTTAGCTTTCACCCTCATTAGTGTAGTCTATTGTTCATAACAGGTCTATTCATTCCAATCTCTCGATCTACGTCTGAATTTAACCAGTTTAATTACTTCAGTTACATGCATTCAACCTAATAATTACAGTTATATTGCTAATGAATCAATTCTCACAACAAAACCTCCTAAACCAAATTATCGCATCATTTCTATATTATCATGGTTCCCCTAATCCTAGCATTAGAGAATTAGCTACGCATAATAATAAATAAAAAAATAACGAAATATAGAACAATAGTAACAATGGATCAAGATGATAAAAGAGGAATAAAAGTTAGAGTAAAAGGGAAGAAAGAATTACAAAAGTTTGAGATCCGGGAATGAGAAGCAAGCAACATTCAACAGGACAAAGGGTTCAAGAAAAATGAAAGAGAGAGATATCCTAAACCTAATTACGTCTATCCTATTTATAGGATAGACAATTATTAAACCTAAGATACGATAACAAGATATTAAAATCTTGCGTCAGATAGAAAAGTACTCGATCGAGGACTTTAGAATTCCTCGATCGAGTAACTCCTAGAAAAAACCTCTCGATCGAGGACATTTGGAACTTGATAGAGCACTATCAAAAAGGCACCACTCGATCGAACACAAAAAGGACTCAATCGAGGACCATAGTACTCGGTCGAGTGGTTTCCAGCGCGTAACTTCTGCTTCGCGCACCGAACTTCAAACGGTCGCCATTTCTTCGTTACGTGGGCAAACAGAGTGTTTTTGGTGGCGTTGGAAATCTAAGAGGATAAGATTTCATCTAAAATTTGAATCACCTGATTATCCTTTGTAGAACTTGAATTACAGCTCTTCAAAATAGGCACCAACAATATAAAGCTCTTCCTTTGTCCGCTAAGCTTCCTTACTTCTACGCGCATCACCAAATAATAGTTTCCAAGCTCCGACTTAACTCATCTCCTAAATGCATGCTCAGGGACATGTTATAAGCTTGATTCCACTTCTCTTTGGTTCATTCCTGCAGATAGGACAAGAGTAACCAAAGTAGATTATTCGGGGGACATTTGTAGTTTAATACTACGAAATATGCATAGGAATGCGTGAAAATGAAGTACAAAATGCCTATATAAAATTTACGCATCAATTTTTTTTCACTGGAATTATTTCTATTGGCAAAAAATATTGTTCTTCTTGTATAAGAAGCAGGCCACGGAGGGTGAGACAGCAGTTCGGTATTTTGGCCATAACTCGGTCTCTAGAGCTTTGTTTGAGGTGTGTAATGTGGCATTGGAAAGCTAAGAAGAAGGGCTACAACTTTTTAGTTGAAGCCGTGAGCAAATTACGTCACATACCATCCTTAAAATGGGCAGCAATGTCATGGTAGTATGCTGAAAGTTTTTATGAAGACTTATTTAAGAATGGTATTTATATACTTTTAATGCTCAATTTCTTTCTTGTGATTAAGGTATGTTCGACTTCTCGTGACTTTTCTTTAAAATATTTATGATGATAAATATGAAGGTTTGATCAAATTAATATATGCCTTACTCGTTCGTATATTTAAGCTACAACTTTGTTTGGTGCGACATGTCTATAATCTTGGTAAAATTATTCTTGATAATTGATTTCGAGAATGTGTGAATGAAATTGTTCCATGTTTTTAAATGACAAGTAGTTAGAATGATTGAGTGACCAAGATATTGTTATGTGTATAATATGATTATCACGCAACACATTTGGATTGATTATTTAGTTTTGATTATGAGATGAACTAAAATTGATATTTGAGTTATGAACCAAATGTGGGGGATAAATATTTTGTTTTCACTTGATATATTATCTTGGATATGTTTATATGACAAACATTTGAAAATGATTAGTTGTCAAAGCTTCATATAAGTAAATTATGTAAAATATAATTTGTCATATACGATTATATGATATTTAAAACTTGAGATGATTAAATGAATACTGTGTATATTTTGTTTGAACGATTATGTTTGTTATTAACTTCTGGCGTGACAATATGTGAGGGAAGACGTTCAACTTATTTGATAATATTATTCATCAAGTTTAGAGTAGATATCTTATAATTTGTGAAGAGTATGTATATCTCTCTGACTGTGGGGGTGTATAAAAAATAATGATCGTATGTTTAATATGTGACTAATTGAATCAAATGTGAAAGTTTTAATTTGTTGGATAATGGCTATGTCAATAAATAATGGTTGTGTGAGGTTTAATTAATTATGTTATACTTGGCGGATACCACACTATTTGAGATCATGATGATTGTTATTATATAAGTAAGGTGTAAAATTTCTTTTTTGTAAAATGTGGATTTGCAAAGAGAAAATATAAGTGAAACAATCATCGAGATTTGTTGTTCTTTAGTATAAGAATGTTGATGTATATTTGTTCTTTTTAAAATTAGAACACTAATGCTAATGAGTTGTAAGAGAACGAACATGTTTTGACTATTGTGAGAAGCCTAATATGCATAACTATAGTTACCTCAATATAATGTAGCTTATACAGTTAGTACATTTGTCTGTGTACTCATTACCAAAAATGATCATTCACGTTTGGTGAAGTGCCTAAGGTGCAATATTGAGAATTGCACTATCCTGGATATCAGGAAAGATACTGGATCGAACAAAAGGTAATGATTGACAAGGTGAGATCTATGGTGAGTACATTTTCACTTTTTATGGTGATTTTGTTTAAGTGTAATGAGAAGACTATTATAACTTCGTCTACTGTGTAGGCATATTACATTGCTCTTAACCTTGCAGGGTAAGATGCAAGGTGATTGTGAAACTATTATTAGCTACTACTCAATTTTGTGGGCACGGAGTTTTGCCTACTATTTATTTTAGCGTAATGCTAATATCAACTTGATATTGCTAAAACTGATGTGTATGTTGTATATAATGAATTATAAATTTACACAGTTTATGCAGATTTGAGAAAGTTGGTTGAGAATGATATGCTCACAAATTATTTTTGTAAAATTTGAGTGGAGCATATTTATTTATAAAGTTAATGGACTAAGAAAGAAAGAAGTCCTAGAATTGTCGAGTGGAATGGGGCAAAAGCCTATTAGTTGAGGAATTTGTGGTGAATACCGGAACTTGCTTATGCGAGGGTGTCTAACGAAGCCATATATAAGTCATACTTGTGTATACATCCCATTCCTATGACAGGTACATTATTTTGGACGCTTGAGCATATAGCTCTTAATGGTCTTATAGCCCAAAATTGGGTGGTTTTTGTGAGACGTACTTGATGAGATCACCGTAATAATGGAGGTTGAGATATTTCTCTTAATGAATCTATATCTCTTTATTTGGGTGGTCCTATTGAGTGTGACTTGATGAATTCACAGCTATGTTGAAAGGCTGAGTCTTCGAGCTTTTAAAGAATCTATATCCCTATATTTGGGTGGTCCTATTGAGAAGGACTTGATGGATTCACCGCTATGTTGTGAGGTTGATCCTCAGAGCTCTTATTGATTCTACAGCTCATGCGTGAGTGGTCTATGTGGAGATAGACTTGATGGAATCACCTACTTGAGTGTGAAGGACTGACCTCCTTGTATTAGAGACTAGGCTATCTCTCTAGAGCACTTATTATGAGAATCCTTAGGTTTATTTTACCATGAACTTGTTGAATTGTATCGCGGAACTCGTTTGGAACTTAAGGTGAGATACGTGTTTGGAATTTACCCTGAAGTCTAGGAGTTCAAGATTCGTTCACTCTCTAGGTGATGAAAGAATTGTTCCATTTTACTATGTGTTAGTTCAAATTGAAAGATACTAATGCTTAACTATCAATCCTTATTAATATGCTCATAATTTTGTCTATCATTTGCATTGGTGGGGGATTGTTAGAAGTAATGCAAAGGCTAGTAATGTTGTCTAAATACATTACATTATAGAGAAGCCATTCGTTTTCCCCGTAAGAGAATCTCTACACTTTCTCCACTACTTGCATGATTATAGCCACTAATTCCATGTTTGTGGTCCATGTTTATGGTTGTGGTTATGCAACTATGTGGTTATGATGCTAATTATCCACTATAAATAGAGAAGTGTAGTCATTTCAGAAATACACATCTTCCATACATCTCTACTACCTTATCTATGATAATTTTGAGCATACCATATGAGTTACAACTCCTAATGGTTGAGTACGCAACTTTTAGGAGTGTTGTGTGACCTTGGGGGGACGATGCCTATATCGATTTGTACCGTAGTCGGGGCGATTTCGTTCTCATTCAGTGGCCTCCATACCACGACACAACAACATATATTCTCTCAATATATCTTCGACCCTATAGTGACCCTATATTTTCAACAATGCCAAAATATCACCCTCTTTTTTTTTTGACCGCAAACATCTCACCTTTATGGAGTCCTCTTAAGACCATCCCCAAGTAGAAGGTCGAGTTAATCGAGTCACCAATATATTAGCCCTTAATCTCACCTTATTTATCTTGACCCACTTTCACCCTCCCAAATAGAAGGCCACGACCTAGGTCACCAGCCCAATCATTTTTCACTTTTCAACATTTCCAATCATTTTCCACATTTTCTACCCCACCAAAACCTCTCTTTTACTTTTTTATTTAATATTTACTATAAATTATACTCCCTCCAAATATATATATTCTTCTCATTTCTCTATTATATGTGAGTCATATTTTAATAAATGGGAAGAATACATGAATTTGGAGGGAGTAATTAAGTTAATTTTAATTTTTTAATTTTGATCTTAATAAATGTCAAATTTTGAATTTTGTAAAAATTATTTAAATATTAATAAACCTAAAATAAAAAAAAAATCTAGAGTCTTCTACGTGGTTCACAGCACTTCTGTAGATACCCAGTATCTGTCTAGTCTCCAACAAACACCCGATGTTTATCGGACTACAACATGCTTAGGAATCGCAGCAGCATTTAATCGACAGTTTTGTATAACTATACGTCGAAAAACTCAAAACGATTTCGAAAACAAAACATTTCAAAAGTACCTAGAGTGTTTAATGCATGAAGGCGGGGTCGCAATGACACTAACTAGAGGCAAAACCGACACCAGACCAAAAACCGACTCAAAAGATCAAATCTCGACTCCAACAACGAGTCAAATCGAGTCAAACACAAAGAACAAACTTCTCAAAACTTCCATGTTAAGTATTTCCGGAATACTTGAATGATCAAGTACAAATTATGTCATCCAAAACATAGGATAGAACAAATCATGATTTTAATTGCGTGATAATGACAAGACTGCTCGAAGACCCGCGAAATGGCTCTCGCCTCTTCGAGTAGCCCATGCGACCACGTCGCTCAAAATGCACACAACCACCCATTTTTCTATAAATACCCCTCAAATACCACCATTTGAAGGTGCGCGAATGTCCGCCCCCTCATTTCTCCCTTAAAATTCTCGACTCGGCTTCTTAAGTCACAAACTGACACGTATTTTCGACCTACCGATCGAAAATACAAGCTATACACATTTTTTGGTACCGTCATCGTGCATTAAATCACTTGACCGACCATCTCAACCAACTACACACTCACCAAATTAAACAAAACAATGTTTACGTTGCTAAAACGGTTTTCAACCGAGTTTTTCGACCTAACAAGTTGTTACACTTTCGTTGATTTCTCGTCTCAAGCCAAGCATGTAAGTATGAGGGTGTAAAAATCCTCTTCTTTCATATTTTTCATCTGTTTTATGACTTTAACATGCTAATAGATGCATAACATGATTCAAATATAGGTTAGATGAGCCAAAACCGGATTTTGGCTTGAGATAGGGGCTACTTGCATAGCAGGGGAGCTCGCGCCTCTATGCCCTCTCAGGCCTTAATCCAGCCGTGTTTGCTCTCATCTTCCCTCTTTATTTCATTTCTTATTTGCAATCGATTTTTACCATTTCAAATATTTCAAATTATTTTCATGATACACTTTTAACCATAAAAAATTTTCACCCTTGGTTCCTCATACCATGACGGTTTAATTTGTGTTTCGGTGAAAATATTTGGTTAATTACATTTTAAAAGGTATTTTAAAACCTTTTATTTCATTTATTTACATTTCAAAACAAACATATTAGTCATAAATACAAAGTCATCCTTGGTTCTATATACCATGTCAGTTTTTTTACCCGAGTACGATGATAAACATTGACTAATTACAAACAAATGAACTTAAAACAATTACTTCATAATCATTTTTCAAAACTATTCATGTGAAACTTGCAAAACTGAACCCGACATCGAATATCGTTAACACAATGATGATTATTCAAGTCTCGTTCTTCATATGGGCATAAAAGCGGTCTAAACGACCATTTCAAACAAAGACGGGTTCAAACACCCTCTTTACAAATCATTTTACAAACGTTTTTAACAGGTAGAAGACGTCCCTTGGACAGTCAACTAACTCGCGCCTAAACAGGCCAACTATTTTCCAGTTTTCAAACCAGGACAGGCTTACTTGCATCGCCTGACGGTTCGCGCCTCAATAGGCTGCCTGATGCAGATCCTGCTTCCTTCCCAGCACTTGTCTAGGACAAACCCGAATTCGGTTAACCCGAATACAGGACATATCAGATGACAAATCTGCCCCTTTTATATTGTATTTGCAAAATGCCTTTCTAAGACAAATGGATCACGTTATGCACTATAAACCTAACTCGGTAAATAGATGTTTAATTTCCGTCTTGCATGCAAATCAATAATAAATCTATCTTGACATCAGTTACTTGATATTTGGATAAACAACCAACATAGAAAGCTCACATGTTAGGTTAAAACTTATGGATGTGCATTCATGTATTTACCCGTTTTATCAACTTTTGCATTAAACCAAACAAGATCGATCAGTAGAGGCCGCTACCGCAGGCGGGATTGGGTGTCCGATTTAAGGGCTTCCCAATACGTACCTTCACCTCTTACTCAGAAACTTTGGATAGTGGTCGACCTTATCCAGGGCGAATGGGAGTCATTCTTGAGATATGAGACTAAAGAGGGACGACTACTTATCTTTAGTACCTACGTCAAACACCGCTTTTTTGCCTTGATTGACCTAGGTATAAAGTGGATTCAAACAGGTTCTAAGCATCCCACAAATGCTTCGCTACTGCGGGCGGGATTGGGTGTCCGATTTAAGGGCTTCCCAATACGTACCTTTACCTCTTACTCAGAAACTTTGGATAGTGATCGACCTTATCCAAGGCAAACGAGAGTCATTCTAGAGATATGAGACTAAAGAGGGACGACTACTTATCTTTAGTACCTATGCCAAACACCGCTTTTTTACCTTGACTGACCTAGGTATAAAGTGGATTCAAACAGGTTCCAAGCATCCCATAAATGCTTCGGTACCGCGGGCGGGATTGGGTGTCCGATTAAAGGGCTTCCCAATACGTACCTTCACCTCTTACTCAGAAACTTTGGATAGTGGTCGACTTATCCAAGGCGAACGAGAGTTATTCTAGAGATATGAGGCTAAAGAGGGACTACTCCTTATCTTTAGTACCTACGTCAAACACCGCTTTTTTGCCTTGATTGACCTAGGTATAAAGTGGATTCGAACAGGTTCCAAGCATCCCACAAATGCTTGGTGGTGACTCCGAACATCTCTTGCATCGTTTCGAAACTCTTCCCGAGACGAAACCGACCGATCTAAAACGATCCGGTCGAAAGCATTTTTACGCCGCCGAGTGTGGCTTTCAAAAGATCGTTGTGTGTCCATAGATCGGCTGGTCGTGCAGGTGGGCTCGTGTACACAAATTGGCGACTTCGCTGAGGAGAACTAGGACACTTGTGTCTTTGTGATACCTAGATGGTGAGACTCGAATGACGTCTTGGTTGAAATGCAATAAGTGATATTACGGTCATAAGTCGAGTTCCTTGTTTGGGCCCACAACCTAACCTTTTTTTGACCAATTGGCTCGTCCCGTCGGCGTGAGTTTTCTCATCCCCGCGTTTCGAATCCCGATTGAGTCAAGCATACCATTGACGTTACACATTTCTATTTCATCAAAGAGATTTCATTTCCTTCATGCACGAGGCTAGGACACCCTCCTTACAAATTTTGTTTGGATTGGTATCCCTCTCGAAAATCGGGGTTTGATCGCTTGGTGTGTAACCCACATTTTTAAGCCAAAACCCGTGTCAGCATTATGCATAATATAATGAAACTGTGAGTGCTTATGTGTTTTGTGATCATAAGTCCTTCTGTGTCGTTTCAAACTTTCAAAAACACCTTTTCGCACCGTTATAATGGCCATTTCAAACCTCGGTCTTTCGCCGACCGTTGCATTTAAAAAACCACGCCTCTTTAGGCCGTCGTAATGACGATTTTCAAACCCGGTTTTCTACAACCATTTAAAAAAGTACGCCTCTTTAGGCCGTCGTAATGACGATTTTCAAACCCGGTTTTCCACAACCATTTCAAAAAGCACGCCTCTTTAGGCCGTCGTAATGGCGATTTTCAAACCCGGTTTATAACCATTTCAAAAACACCTTTTTACGCCGTTATAATCGCCGCGTCAAGACACGGATTTTAACCCGTCTCGCGCCGACACAATGGATCTTTCAAAACCCGAGAATGGCACACAACCCTTTTTGAGACTTTTTTTTTTCAAATCCCAAGGACCATACACCATTCCTGAGACCTTTTCAAACCTTTTCAAAACTCAATTTTCAAAACATACAATTTTGAATTTAAAGCCGTGTTTGGAAACAACACATTGTTTTCAGAGCCGCCTCAACTCGAACTCAAACCGTCTTTTGGAAACAAACTTAAGACAACCTTTTCAACTGATCGACTTTCGAAGATTCCTATTCTTCGAAAGCCGCCCATAAAGCGACAAACGAATCTTTTGAAAATATCTATTTTCGAAAATTTCAGTCCACCATTCCAATTCCACCTCGTGTCTATCAAGTCGAAGCAAGCGTACTTATGGGTCTTTATTTATGAGTCGTGTCACCCTGAGACTCGTTCAGCGGCGTCACGCCATTAAGTTGGACGCGAGTCAAAATCCGGTCAACACCATAACACTATGAATCGAGTCAGCACCGAGGCACCACACACGGTTGCCCTCGTCTTATTGAGTCTGAAATGTCTTTTCATCTGTGGTGTTGTCTACGTTTAATCGTTAAACCGTGTAGGATTGAGATGTAACGTGAGTCATTTTCCGCCTCAGAGCCATGGCCCCGTCTTCAGCATCGTCCAACAACAACGATGATAACAAAGATCTCACGACTGCTCAGCTAGCCAGCCTACTTACCGCTCTTAAGGTCACCCTGGACCGCGTCGAGACCCGTATCGACACCTTGAAAAATAAGGAAACCGGAGAACACAACACTCCGCCTTTGACTGAAATCGAGAAAAGGCTCAAGCTCTTGGAGGAACAACTCCTAGCCCATGGTAACAACATCCACCTTGAGAACAATTGAAGATTCGAACCTGTTGGGGACCAATTACTCGACAACTTTACCTTAAATGATGTACCCAAGTTCAAGGGGGTGGAGGACCCACTCAATCACATTCGGGTCTTCAAGGATTACATGTCCATCAATGGGGTCAAACAAGAGCTCTTCATCCCGATCTTTCCATCATCCCTGGAACCAATTCCCCGCCAATGGTACTATTCCCTTGATCCCAAAAGCATTACTACTTGGGACGAAGTCGCCGTCGAATTTGCTAAACAGTACGCCTGTAATACTACGGTTTTCTATGCCTACGGGTACTCTATCGAGTGGTATTTACTCTGTCGAGTAAGTATGTTTTTATACGAAACAGTAGTCTGCCTGATGGGTACTCGATCGAGTACGTGTGGCACTCGATCGAGTAAGAGGCACTCGATCGAGTAAGTGTGTTTTACGGGTTTGTTTTGATGGGTTTTGCTAATAACGCGAGATTAATATAAAAGGTTTCCGTCATTTTCTTTAATCACTTTTTCACCTTTATAAACCTTTCAAAAGAAAAAGAAGTTACGTAGTTCTCTCTCATCGCGTTGTTGGCAAATCCTAAGGGCTAGATTCGTCGGATCGTTGAGTTTTTTACGCCTGTGAGACCGTCGCATTGTGGGTAAGCTCCTAGTATGAATTTTATATCGTTTCATTGATTTTAGTTGATTGTGACGATCTTGGTGATTGGTTTCCAGGTAGGGTTTCCCTACTCTATATTGGCTACATAATGTGATGTTGTTGTTGTTGTGCTGTTGTGGTTGTTGTTGTATCTCATATCGTTGTGGGATTGGTTTTGATGGTTGCTGGTAGCATGTTGTTGATTGATTGTGTAACTGTCTGTGATCTTCGGGGTGCATCCCTGGCTGAGTGGAGTCACTTGCGGGAGTTGCTTCACGCCCTTGATTCGCCTTCTGTGGAACCCGCCACAGAAGGGATGTGCACATTAATGAACATGGGTTTATCGCTCGATGGAGATAAGTGGGGCTTAGGTGGTAATGGCTGCGCTCCCCCACTGGCGGCGAGGAATACCTATTGCGATGGGTGCTCTTGCAGGGCTACACACTTCAATGTGTACTCAGATGTGTGGAGAGGAGATGGAGTTGTGGGGATTGTTTTGTACTGTTTGAGTGGTTGTAATACTGTTTCGTTGCAGCTGTTTGTTTTATATAATCAGTACTGACTCCGTTTAAATGTTTTAAAAACTGTGGTGATCCATTCGGGGGTGGTGAGCAGTTATTGAGCAGGTATAGTTGATGCGCATGGGATAGCTGGGTTGAGTCATCATAAGCTGTTTTAGAAGTCTTCCGCTGTGTCGAACGTTGTTCTTTAGCTAGTTGGTTTAACATTTGAGAACCTTTGTATTTTCCTTTATCAGTTTCGGATTTGGTTGTATTGCTTTAAACTTTATTATTATTAAAGTACATTTCGTTATTGTCTATTTGATTATCATTGCCTCGGGTAACCGAGATGGTAGCATTTCCATGCCTTAAGTGGTCTTGGTAAGACACTTGGAGTATGGGGGTGTTACAAAGTGGTATCAGAGCGATGATCCTGAAACCTGTAACCAATGAACCTAATGAACATAGGGAGTCAAACTAAAATGAACCCGGGTAGGAGTTGTAGGAGCTAATGCAAAGACTTGGGAGACGTCCTAAAGTCGTGAACTCACCCTACAACTTTAAACCGGTCACTATGGGGTGTCATGGGATCGCTATGTGTCTACTAATGTTCTATTGCATATGTTGGATGATGTTTTGTATGAATATGTTGAATGGATGGGTGTTATATAGTTGAATGGAGGTGTGGTGGAAAAGATGAAGGTAATTGTTCATGATAACATGAATTGCGGTGGGATCGCTACTAGTTACTATTGTTTATATGCATATGATTGGATGAATGAATTGTATAAAGACGAGTATGAATATGATCTATGAATTGGTTTGAAAAGATGAAGTAAGGAATTGCATGAGAATATGAAATTCATGTGGAGAACATGTTTATGTGATGGAAGTGGATTTTCTACTTTTGCTATGATAGTAACATGTGATTAAGAATACTGGTTTTATGAGTATTGAGTTATTTTTGTTTACCTTGTTGTCGTTTAAGTTGTTTGGAAGTAAAAAATCAAGTAGTTGTGTTTTTCGATTATAGAGAGGTTGTTTTTAAAATGTTATAACTTGAGATGTATATATGATTTTGATGTGATTCTAATTGAAGGTGATAGCTTGTTCTGTTACGATTCTAACGATAGGTCACACGCCCAAAATGACCAAGAAACGAGTGAGATATGACCGTTTTACAAAAAATGGACAATGCTGAGAAATGCGTAGGGTACTCGATCGAGTGAGCCTTACTCGATCGAGTGCACCTCTTGTTACTCGATTGAGTAGCCCTGGTAATTTGTTCTACGTGTCTCTGACCTTCACCTACTCGATCGAGTAAGTCACTCACTCGATCGAGTGACCTGTACTCGATCGAGTGACCCCTGTTTTGAGTCATATGCTTATCTTTTGACTTTGTTGCCTATTATGTTTAATTCAAAGGTGTTCTTTTGCTTCCTTATGCATTGTTTTACGTATGCGTTGGTCCTGATGCGCGAGTTACCCAATCTTATGATGTAAATAGTGGCACCTATGCTGAGTATGAGTTCGGTGGGGAGGACATGAGTTATATGTGGTTGTGATAGATAGTGGAAAAAGAAAAGGAAGATCGGTATGGATTATTGAGGCATGGATCATGTTTTGTGAGATGGGATGAGTGATATGATTGTGTGTTGAGTAATGTAAAAGTAAGTGAATGTGGACAAGGGATGATGTGAGTTTAAGGAACGTGGGAATGAAAAGATTGAAAGGAAGGATGTGGATAGTAGAAACTTAAGATGTGTAAGGAATTATAGAGAGAGGTGGTTAGATTGTGTTGGTTAGGAATGTATGTAATGAAAGATCGTTGTAGAGGGATGGAGAAGAGTGGTATATAGTAAACTTAGTGGAGACATGTTGCGACGTGGATTTGCAGATAGTGAGTGAGTTTGGGAATTAGTAGTATCAAGAGGCGAAACTAATGTGTGATTTCCTGGGGCAAGTAACTGTATGAAATGGTTTTTGGGATTCTAGAAAAAAAAGAGGGGGGGGGGGGTGGTAATTGGAGATCAGTGTGAGTGATAGCATGAGATGGTCTAAATTGATTGTTGATAAGTGAGAGTGATCGCATGATAAGAGAAGATCCATAGTAAGAAAGAATGAGATGGTACTGATATGAAATAATGGGATTTGAGTTTTGGAGCAATGAGAAGGTAACCGGAGCACTAAAGAGTTAGGTAGAAGGAATAAGGAATTGAATTATTAATTGGTATTATTGAGTGTAAAGAGAAAAGAAGGATAAAAGTCAGCTGAGAAAGATGTCGACCGGAGTTATGTGATATAGAAGTCAGGAATCGTCCAGACGTATGATACTATCATGAGGATGTTAGTTAATGGTTATATAGGAGTTTCAGGACAACATGATTAGTCATGAGTTTCGGGGAATTAAGGAAAGTAAGAAGCCGGGTAAAGAATTTGCACGATATGAGATCTTGGTGGTGAGTTGGGTGACGATACAATTAAGGATGGAATTGGAAATAGTGTTGTGGTAATTTTTATTGATGGATTTGATGTTCGTTATTTGGGATGTTAACCAAAGATAGGAAAGAAACCGTGATGTTTAGAGATGAGTGTAAGAGGTTTGTTATACGAGCAATGGTGGTATTGTGGTGTTGTCACTAGTGGTTAAGGGTGATGATAGATAAGAAAGATAACAATTCTAAAGAGGTTGATTTTGTAGAGGGCGGATTAATATGTACGTTTGTGAGGAAGTATAAGATGTGGTCTTAGGGGGGGCGGTTGCTAGTAGTTGAGTATTAGCTGTATGGTTATATTTGGCAGGGGTGATGGTTCTGCGAATGGGATAATATGTTATGAGGGGCATACGAGTTAAGTTCGGGCGAGAGGTAACCTTTATTAGGTGGTAACTTATGTGATCAGGATTGACTAGTTGGATGTGATTATGGGTCTATGACGTGTAGAAATGTTTGTGTGAGGTTCTGACCTCAAGAGAAGCGGCATGCTGTGATAGTTATAAAGTTGTTATCTGAATGTTCTATAATATATGTTGGATAAGGTAAACTAATGGAATGATGTTCAAAACTGATAGATTGGGTGATCTGGCATGGCTAGTTATACTTGTATGTGTATGGATGATACATGTTTATTCCGTGAAATGGTAGGGATGATGTTCATGAAGTTCTTATCTGGTTATTCCGTGTGATAAGTTGCGTTGTGATCTAGTAAAGCAGTTTTGAGTAAGTTTTCTTGTTCGGGAAGTTGTCCTAAGTCAAGTGTTTATTGGAATTGTGTACGTTGTGATGTCTATCGATGCGGTTGTTTGTCTCGGGTGGTGATCCGGGCATGGTACTTCGCGTTGTGATGCGGGTATTTTCGCACTGCGGTATGGCTGTTGGTGACGGTGTTGCGATGCCGTCACCAGTTGTGGTGGAGTAGGCAGGATGATTACGATACGAGTTTTCGAAAGTACATATCAGTTATACATATATTGTTGTTTTGTTTGCTGCTGTTTCCTGTGAGTTTCAGTTTGGATGGATAGACGGTTGTTCTGTTTATTGATGTTTCTTACCAGTTTTACCTTGGGAGTGAGGGTAGAGTATGATATGGAAGAGAGTTGTGTATGCTTCCGTTGTTGTCATGGTATAGTGATATTCTGTTGATGTGACACAGTAGTGAGAGGTTGTTACAGTAGTTTTGACCTTGTTTTAGATGAGGCTTTGGTAGACAAGGTAATGGCAAGTGAATTGTGGAACATGTGTTGTTATGATCTGGAAGCTGCATATAGTTTATAATATTTCATTCAGACAGTGAGTATAGGGTGTTTGGAATTAGTTTCATGTTAGGTTATGGATGAGTTTGGCGGTAATGAAAGAAAGAACTTGAGGATCTAGTGTGAGTGTGTGTAATGAGTGTGGATCGTGAGTTATGCTTTTGGAGATAGGTGCTTTATATAGAGAGGTATGTCGTTTTGCGGTAATAATGAAGAGTGGTGTGGTGATTTTGCTACGGATTTTGTGGTATAGGTTAGGTGGTGTGCCGAATGAATTGAGGTATGAGAAATGTTTATGTAAGAGAGCCTTGGAGATACGAATAGTGTGTGTTAGATTACAGGCGGTTATCTTTGACATGTAGTGGTGGTGAGGATAATGAGAAGATATAACTAAGGATTTAGTATTAGTGAGTTATGAGGACTGATACCCGTCGTTGTGAGTACCAAAGATAAAATTTATATCTCCTATTAAGACTAACCTAGGTGATCGAGTCCATTTCGTTTCACAAATTAAGCATATGTGGTCGTTGGTCAATGGTCGATACAAAACACAATTTATACTTCACAAACAACTCTACAATTAGTAAAGAGGCAAGTAAAGGTCGGATCCCAAGGGACGGGTATTGAAATGAGAATTCTATTGTAACTAGTAATGTCTAAGGGGTGTCACAAATTGGGTTGATGTAGAAGGTTACTAAACTAAAATAGCAATGAAAATAAACTAGTAAGATGAATAAAATAAGGGGTGTAAACAATTGATTAAAGGCACTAGGGTGTCATGGGTTCATAGGGGAATCATGGGATATGATCACACAAACATGTTCTCAAATTATAAGCAAGCAATTATTGTTGTGATGGATTGAGTTGGGTTATATCTTACAATCCTAGGAAAGTTTGGGTCCCGGAGCCGAATCGATTAGATTGTACAACACCTACAAGTCGACTTAATCTTTCCTACTCAACACATGCATGGTCTAACAAGACTCGAGTTGGGTTATGTCTTACAAGTCAAGTTGAAGGGATAGAAGATGATAGTAAATGCAAGGATTCATAGGCTTAGCATTTCATCAAATATAACATGTGCATGTATTAAGATCAAAACAAGCAAGCAAATAAGATATGAAAGCATATTAATTTAAGCATGAATCATTCCCCATGTTGGTTTCCCCTAATCACCCATTAAACCCTAGCTAAGAGACTACTCACTCATTATCATATTGATCATGCTAGAAAGGTTGTCAATCATACTAACATAATGAAACATGATGAATAAATGAAAGTAATTAGCAATAATTAAAAAGGGATTAAGAGATTATACCTACTAAAGATTCCAATAATAAAGCAAGAATAATAGAAGTACTTGAATCCTAGATTGAGAGGTTGTCAATCTCCCAATAATAACCCAAATAATCTTCAATTACCCAAAATAAAGGAAGAACAAGAGAGAGATTAAAGAACTAAAACTTGGATTAAAACTTTGATTAATACTTGATTACAATATTGAAGAGAGATTTGATTGATATTAACTACACTAATTATTGATAAGAAGAACATTCTCCTCTAATTAGACTAATGGGGTATTTATAGTGAAAATTAGGGAGGATGCATTAGGGTTAACTAAGGGCTAAACTAGTAATTACACTTTTTAAGTTGAGCAAGGAGACTCCGGTATTCTCCGAGAGAAGGGCTTCTCTTATCGTGGCTTGAAGAATGAAAACGTCTTTGTCTTGAAATCCGTGCGGATGGGAGTCGGGACGGCCGGATCTGGGCTGGAGAATCCGAGCGGATCCTTGGGCAAGACGCTCGGATTGGCGAGGGGGAATCCAAGCGGATTCCTTTGAGGGACGCTCGGATTGGGCTTGGGCGGACGGGCGGATTGTGTACAATCCGTTCGGATTGTATGGCAGCGTTATTTCTTCTTCTTTTCTTCCCTTTTCTTCATGAATTCCTTGGGGATTTCCTTGGGGACTCAAGGATCCTTTTCTCAACAATGCTCTTCTACTATGCTATGTACAAAGGCCTTCTAGTCTTGTCTCTCCTTGATGCTTGGTCATTGAATATGATCAATTTAACCTTGTTTTGCCATGAAAATGCAAGATTCTTACTCCTTTCCTACCAAGGGATCAAAATCTCAAAGAATATGCAAAACAAAGAACTAAAGATAAGAAATGACCCAAATAGGCACTAAAAAGCATGAAAACAATGGTAATTCGGGGGCTAAATATGCGCCAATTATGGTCACATCACTAGGCTAGTGGTAACAGGGTCGAACCACAAGGAGGCAGACGTAATTTCTAGCTGTCTAATAAAAGTCTAAAGTGACAATTGTGGGGGTTGAATTGATTGGTCTATAGCTAAGAGTAAATAAAAACAATAAACTAAAAGACGGATTAAACAGATAAAGAAGGGGTACTAGGATGGTCGGTTCATTACGGCCAAGGCAAAAAACTAAGTCGGTCTGAATCAAACACAAGTGAGGCGGGAAACAAGAGGTCCTCTCGGTCCACTCTTAACAAATAGCATCTTTCGATCTCGCTATAGGTCCCTAATGTCACTAATACTAACTTTCGTTCTGAAAAGTGACTAACGGTCTAAACTATACCTATCTTTCGATCTCAAAGACGCTTTAGTCGATTTAATTGATTTCTAACAACTTCCCCTATCTTTCGATCTAATGGGTCAGTCACACATTAGGTATCTAACTGGTCGCATGCATTCGATTCGTTAAATACAACATTAAAACAATTAAAACGAGAATAAAACCCCACGAGGTCAGTCGATCGACCAAGAATGTCAGTCGATCGACTGACACGCGAATCAGGCCATGTATAATCTATTGCCGCCTATGCCATAAATCGCCTACATCCTAGTACAATTGATCTAGCTACTCATGCTAAGGGTAAAAACAATAACATTAACAGTGAAATTAACTAATGGATTCATGCTTGAAATAATAAAGAAAACAATAAACATAAACAATAAATTGGTTGCGGGAATTAACTAGCAATTCTATACTAACGATGAAATAAAGCAATAAACTGAAATTAGGGCAGATGAATACCGAAATTGCAGAGGAAAGATTAGTTAATAAGAACCAAAGATCCAATGTTTAACAATAATCCCAAACCCTAATTAATTATAAAGAACTGTTTGATGTAAAACTTAATGTAAAACTACTGAATAAAGCTTGATGATAAACTGAATGAATTAGGTTACGTTATAAAGAAAGTATACGTAACATAATTCCTAAACCTAGTAACTAATGGGCTTGATAAATCTCGATCTTTTAATTCTCGTCTGGAATAGCAGATTGGTCGATCGACTGATGTGAGGGGTCGATCGATCGCTTGCAAAGGAATGAGCTTCAGAACCGAGGGTTGGTCGATCGACTGAATGGAATGGTCGATCGACTGGATGAGCTGCTACTTGCCTCTTATAAACTCGTGGATTTGTCTTCTGGGCCTTGAAATGCGCACCAAGCTCGTTCCTTAAGCGAATACTTCACGCCAAATGCAATGCGGGATACTCGGGGACGGATTTAGCTCGATTTCCGCTGGATTCTTCACATTTCTGCAATAATGTACAAAAATACGGAAGTAGACGGAAATAGGGAGAAATGTAGTATAAACTACATGAATGAGCTCTGAAATACGTGTAAAATGGGATGTAAAACATCATATAAAAGACACGCGTCAAACTTCCCCAAACCAAACCCTTGCTTGTCCCCAAGCAAGAACTAGACTCGATCTAATTACCTAATGGAACGAGTTCAATCTCAGAGCGAAATGCAACATGTAAAGCCTAAACCAATTTAATGCTACAACTAACAATCAATTAGTAACATGAATCATGCAAACGAGTTATGGAGTCGTTCGAAACTGCTGAACCGTCAACTGTAGAGACTTTTCAAATCGGACTCTCACGGGCCGCTCATGTCACACATAAGTACAGGTGAATATATAAGAGGATAGAAAGAATTTATTTTTGTAAAGACTCTCACCTAACTACGACCTATGAAGACATGCCAGCAATAAAATATGAAAATGATCTCTATGACCGTACATATGCATTCCAACCAAACAGATGACCAATGACACATGCCGAGGTATATATGGGATATGTGAGGTATGGGTAAGAAGAGGCAAAGATAATTATAGAAGAGTGGAGGTACAGGTGATCAAGCTAGTACCAAAATGGAACCATATGGCAACATCCAACTTCTTGCTCATAATCAACAGAAACGGTGCTATAGCAAGCACAAAACTCACAATCTCCAAAATAAAAGTAATCAACTAACTCCCCATACGATATAAATGAATCATGGGAGCAAAAATCGCCAAATAATAAAGACTGAATCATGCGAATTGATTTCTTTTCTTCTTCTCGGAACCCCAGTCGATCGACTAGAAATGGCAGTCGATCGACTGCTTCTACAGTACAGAACTCTTTTTTCTTTCTTTTTCGAATCATTTTTTTCACCTTTTTTTTTTCTTTTTCAATTCTATTTCTTTCTTTCCTTTCATCTTCCCAACAACATCTCAACAGAGCATATGCCACCAAAAACAAAGTAACAATCCCAACAACTAAACTACTAGCTTGACAAGGGTAGGCTAAATGTAGGATGTAGTAATGGGACAAAAGGCTATTTTTGGCAGTGTGGAGTTCATAGGCAAAATGAATAAGAGGAAACCTCTACCACATGTGTCATCTAACCACAGACCGAATGCATACAGGTATTAAGCAGATTAAGTTCATATTCATGCACATTAAGGAAACATGTCTCATAAGGAGTAACTACTCACATTCCTAGATAAACCGGTCATGAATGTCACCAGTTATAGGCTCTAAATCTCAGAAATATGATGTAGTTTGCCAATTTTCAAAGTCAAGTCTCAAGTTTCAGCAAAATATTAACGAAAACTCGTAGATATGCATATACGATTCTACTAATAACATGTTAATCAAGCAAGGCTCAGGCAAAACAGGTGAAAATGCAAAATCATCATTGAAATACTACCGTTCCGACTCGACCTATATGCTAAAATAAACGTGCAATTTATGGAAATTTTTGAAATTTTATTTCAATTTTTTTTTCAATTTTTTTGGATTTTTGTATATATGAGAGAAATGAAATAAACAATGCAAAACAAAATGTAAACGTGAATGCAAGCAAATGATATGCGACGCAAAACCCTTCCCCAAACCAAATCGCACAATGTCCCCATTGTGCAAAATCATGTAATGAAGAAAGGAGAAATGGGAATTTGCGAGAAATAAATAAACAAGACATGAAGTGGAAAATCGGGAACTCACAAGACTTTAAGCGCAACAAAGGAAACCTCCCCAAACCAGCGTGAGCTAGGAGGTTTCAGTAGCCAGCAGTGCTACTAATAAGTACCTGAAAGACAAATCAAAACCACGCATAAAACCGAGAAAATAATTTTGAAGCGGTAAAATTGTGCACAATTGAGAAAATAGAAGAAATAATTAATTTGACGGAAAGTAAAGTGGAGTAGAAAACTCCCTTAAGTCCGCAAAGCGACCAAACACAGCAGGGGAGAGGTCGTGAATAGGTACAGCAGCGTCCTTGGTCGATCGACCAAGGATGGCAGTCGATCGACCACTATTTCAGGAACAGTAGCTCCTGGAATGTGCAACTCAGTCGATCGACCGATGTAGCCAGTCGATCGACTGAAAGTACTGCTGTACTCCTTATTTCTTCGTATTTGCTCAACAATTTGAGCTAATGAGCTCTAAAAACGTGCAAGTGCACAATAATACGCGGCCAAAATTTGCGCAAAACCCAAAACAAGGTCTAAAGTACTTCAAAATCCTAAACAAATAAAATAAATGCGAAGTTCCGCGCACACAAAAGCAATAAAAAGTGTCTAAGAGCAATAAAATGTTCGGAAAACATGTGACCAACTAGTAGTTGATCAAAAACGGCCACGGTATGGCCCACTTCGTCGGCTTCTGGCTACTAGAGGTAGCCTCAACGGTGCTTATCTTAGCGGCTGCACCCTTCTCAGCTTCCACGTCCGTATGGCTCAACGGATCAACACTCTCATCATCTCCCCAGTCAAGGATCTCTTCGGGCTTATCAGAATCCAAATCAGACTCTCTGGCTTTGACCGACTCGTCATCAACTACCTCATCAATTCCATAGCTCAGGCAACCAAGACCTCCTCTTTGAATGATCGACCTCTTTACAGCTGGAGCAACCTGCAGCACTTGCTTCCCCAAACCAGCCCCTGCGACATCTAAAACAACAGATTCTTCCTCCTTTTTGCTCCCAGTTTGGGGCGGAGGTGTTAACACAGGAGTAGTAATAGAGATAGGTAAATCAGGAAGCACAAAGTACGATTTCTTTTCAGAAACCGTGTTACAAGTGACAGGCCACATGGGGTCCTTTTTCTTAGCCGGCTGGGCAAAGACAATAGAATGCTTTCCCACTTTGAAAGTCAAGGTTCTTAGACCGACATCTATGACTGCACCAGCAGTGTGCAGAAATGGCCTACCCAAAATAATGGGAATATGAGCATCCTCAGGCATGTCAAGGACCACAAAGTCTATGGGGAAGAAAAACTTCCCTATTTGGACAGGGATGTCCTCTAGGACTCCTATGGGTTGGACCGCAGATCGGTCGGCCATCTGGACGGTCATATCTGTCACTGCGAACCTAGTCAACTTGAGCTTCCTAGCTAGACTCAAGGGCATGACACTTATACTAGCTCCTAAGTCACATAACGCCTTCTCAATAGAGAAGGTACCTATATTGCAAGGAACAGAAAAGCTACCCGGATCCTCTAACTTATGGGGTGCATTGTGAGACAAATAAGAGCATGACTCTTTGGTTAGTGCGACAGTGTGCACTGTTTCAAGTGACTTTTTCTTTGACAATAATTGTTTCATGAATTTAGTATATGCAGGCACTTGATTTACTAACTCTAGAAAAGGAACTTGTACATTCAGACTACGAATAACTTTTTCAAATTTACTGAAAGATACCTGTTCCTTCGTCGGCACGAGTCTCTCTGGATATGGGGCTGTAAGAAGTACCTTAGCCCTCTCCTCTAAATCGCGTGTGCCGGTATCCGTGGACTTAGACTGAAAGTCCGTCATCTTCTCCTTGTTAAAGCTTGACCCTTCCTCAGACCGTCTCAAATGAGAACCATTAACTGTCATCGGATCGAACTTCGGAGCCGGGACTGACCCATCAGCACTCGGGTCTTGTCCTAATGTCTTCGGGACTGTCGAACCCCGAAACAAATAGTCTCTCAAATTGTCGGGCATCGGAGGACGAACAATCTCGCTATCAGCGATAATCTCGGTCGATCGACCACTATCCTCAGTCGATCGACCAAGGTGCACAGTTCCAGAAGCTGCTGTAACCCGCATATCAGTCGATCGACCGGGTGTATCAGTCGATCGACTGATATACCTGGTAGACGCTTGTTTCTTTGATTTATTCGTTGAAGCTTTCTTTTGACTTGTTTCCGGCTCATCTTTTTCAACAGCGTCCTCGACCATGGCAGGACCCTCAAGGGTGGACCCACTCCTCAAAGTGATGGCATTTAAGGTCTCCTTTTGGTCAGTTTGGGTCGGTAAGTGTCCCGGAGCTCGAGTGTTACTTTTGCTAGCCAGTTGAGCAATTTGGCTCTCTAGTAGCTTCATCCCGGCCTCTCTTGCTTGGGACTCCTTTAGCAACAAGTTCTTAAGTTCGGAAAATTCAGAATTCTGCGATTATTGCGGCACATAGGGAGGTTTCTGATATTGTTGTTGCTTTTGATGAGGGGGCACATAAGGTTGCTGCTGCGGCGGAGGTTGAGTTGGATTCAGGACATTTTGGCTCCTCCAACTCAAGTTTGGATGGGTATTCGGCTCATAGTAGGTGTTTGTCTCGCCTATAGTGTTGAAAGGCGGACAAGACTCAAAGGGACTAGGGCAATTCTTGAAACGTGTCCCTCGGCTCCACACCTTCGCACGAAAGGACCGTCTGACATAGCATTTACTTGGTAAATACCCCCCTTCGAAGCTCCTCCTAGTTCATACTTGTCAAATCTCGCAAAGAAGAGCTTCAAGCGCAAAGAACAGAGGAAGATTCGGCGGCTCTCCTCTGGTTCCCTCCGGAATTACCATACTCACCTTGTGGGTAGCTAGATCGTCAATGATCTTCCACCCCTTGGTTGCTCCCAAGTTCTCAAAGAAATCGGCCATTGGGCGAAAGATCCAAAATAGCCCTCTGATCGTCGTACAGCCCATTATAAAAATGATTGCACAAGCTCCATTTTTCAAACCCATGGTGCGGTATGGTTCGCACCAACTTCTTGAAACGGACCCATGCTTCGTGGAAATTCTCATCCGGCCCTTGTTTAAACCTCGTGATTTGAGCTCTGATAGCGATCGTCTTTGAAGCAGAAAAGTACTTCTTGTAGAATGCCAATGCCAAGGAATTCCAGTCGGTGATCCCATGAGCGGTTCGGTCCAAATCTCTATACCACTCCCTTGCAGCATCACGAAGGAAGAAGATAAACATGGTCTTCTTGATCTGTTCTTGGGTCACGCCAGCTGGTGGGGGTATGGAACAGCAGTAGTCAATAAAGGTCTCCATATGCTTAGCTGCATCTTCATTTGCAGCTCCCCCGAACTGATTTCTCTCAACCATGCTGATGTATGAAGGCTTTGGTTCGAACTTCCTGACATCTCCTGGTAATTCGAACCCCTTATATAAGTTTTCAGCTGTCAGCTCAAAATGACTAGCTATACTTGCTTCCTCGGCCATGACTGGAATTTCTGGAGAAGTAACTGTCTCGGATGAAGAAGTGGAAACGGGTGAAGAAGGAGGATCTTCCTCGAACAGCTCGTTCTCGTAATAGCTTGACAGAGTACTCAGCTCTTCCTCTGTCGGTAATACCCTTTGTGATCGTCTCAACTCGCGCAAAGATTTCTCAATCTCAGGATCGAATGGTACTAATTCACCACCCTGTGACCTGCGCATAAGAGGAAACTACAGAAAGAATATAAGAAAAGTTTAAGGAACGGATGTTCCTCAAACTAAAGAAAGACTAAAATAAAACAGCTAAAAATTAGAACTATTGCCTCCCCGGCAACGGCGCCAAAATTTGATACCCGTCGTTGTGAGTACCAAAGATAAAATTTATATCTCCTATTAAGACTAACCTAGGCTAGTGGTAACAGGGTCGAACCACAAGGAGGCAGACGTAATTTCTAGCTGTCTAATAAAAGTCTAAAGTGACAATTGTGGGGGTTGAATTGATTGGTCTATAGCTAAGAGTAAATAAAAACAATAAACTAAAAGACGGATTAAACAGATAAAGAAGGGGTACTAGGATGGTCGGTTCATTACAACTTCGGCGGCAGCAAACTAAGTCGGTCTGAATCAAACACAAGTGAGGCGGGAAACAAGAGGTCCTCTCGGTCCACTCTTAACAAATAGCATCTTTCGATCTCGCTATAGGTCCCTAATGTCACTAATACTAACTTTCGTTCTGAAAAGTGACTAACGGTCTAAACTATACCTATCTTTCGATCTCAGCACAATTTAATCGATTTAATTGACGGTCTAACAACTTCCCCTATCTTTCGATCTAATGGGTCGGTCACACATTAGGTATCTAACTGGTCGCATGCATTCGATTCATTAAATACAACATTAAAACAATTAAAACGAGAATAAAACCCCACGAGGTCAGTCGATCGACCAAGAATGTCAGTCGATCGACTGACACGCGAATCAGGCCATGTATAATCTATTGCCGCCTATGCCATAAATCGCCTACATCCTAGTACAATTGATCTAGCTACTCATGCTAAGGGTAAAAACAATAACATTAACAGTGAAATTAACTATTGGATTCATGCTTGAAATAATAAAGAAAACAATAAACATAAACAATAAATTGGTTGCGGGAATTAACTAGCAATTTTATACTAACGATGAAATAAAGCAATAAACTGAAATTAGGGCAGATGAATACCGAAATTGCAGAGGAAAGATTAGTTAATAAGAACCAAAGATCCAATGCTTAACAATAATCCCAAACCCTAATTAATTATAAAGAACTGTTTGATGTAAAACTTAATGTAAAACTACTGAATAAAGCTTGATGATAAACTGAATGAATTAGGTTACGTTATAAAGAAAGTATACGTAACATAATTCCTAAACCTAGTAACTAATGGGCTTGATAAATCTCGATCTTTTAATTCTCGTCTGGAATAGCAGATTGGTCGATCGACTGATGTGAGGGGTCGATCGACTGCTTGGCAGTGAACAGTAGCTTATGTAACCCGAGGGTTGGTCGATCGACTGAATGGAATGGTCGATCGACTGGATGAGCTGCTACTTGCCTCTTATAAACTCGTGGATTTGTCTTCTGGGCCTTGAAATGCGCACCAAGCTCGTTCCTTAAGCGAATACTTCACGTTAAATGCAATGCGGGATACTCGGGGACGGATTTAGCTCGATTTCCGCTGGATTCTTCACATTTCTGCAATAATGTACAAAAATACGGAAGTAGACGGAAATAGGGAGAAATGTAGTATAAACTACATGAATGAGCTCTGAAATGCGTGTAAAATGGGATGTAAAACATCATATAAAAGACACGCGTCAAGGACGTAACATTTGTCTTAAGAGGAGTAGAGTGCGTCAAAGAGAGTTTGATGGTTGTAGATGTTGTAGTAGATTTGGAAGTTTGAGTCTTGGTGGAGAATAAAGGATGGGTTTGTATTGTGATTAATATTGTTAAAAGGTCATGGCCGTGATTGTAGTAGTTTGATGTTTAGGAATGGGAGAATACTTCGATAGTGTTGACAGTTGGATGATGATGTTTAGGAGTTCGAGAGTGTTGACAGTGGGATGATGATGTTTATGAGTGTGAGTAAACTTCGAGGACGATGTTCCTTTTAAGAGTGGTAGAATATAACATTCCGTTTGATGTTTATGAGTGTCTTGATATTAGATTTTCTAGTGGATAATATGTTAGTGAAACGGAGCTAGCAGCGTTTGTGGATGGTAGTTGGCAGTGTAGGGAGTTAGTGTCGAGACAGTCTATGATGTAGTTGATAAGATATCGTGAGCCATGTTGTGGAGGTAGGAATAGTTGGTGGAGTTGGTGTTAGGAGTTCATGTTTTATAGGTTGGGGTTTTGTTTTGAGTTCTTAGTTGCGTTGTTGTGTCTTGATCGAGTTAGTATGGTTGTTTTTATGTATGGGTTGAACTTCGGGAACGAAGTTCCTTTTAAGGAGGGAAGACTGTAATACTACGGTTTTCTATGCCTACGGGTACTCTATTGAGTGGTACTTACTCTGTCGAGTAAGTATGTTTTTATACGAACCAGTAGTCTGCCTGATGGGTACTCGATCGAGTACATGTGGCACTCGATCGAGTAAGTCACTTACTCAATCTAGTAAGTGTGTTTTACGGGTTTTGCAAATAACGCGAGATTAATATAAAAGGCTTCCGTCATTTTCTTTAATCACTTTTTCAACTTTCTAAACCTTTCAAAAGAAAAAGAAGTTACGTAGTTCTCTCTCGTCGCGTTGCTGGCAAGTCCTAAGGGTCAGAGTCGTCGGATCGTTGAGTTCATTACGCCTGTGAGACCATTGCATTGTGGGGGAAGCTCCTAGTATGATTTTTATATTGTTTCATTGATTTTAGTTGAAACCCTAATTGGGTAATTTTGGGGGTTTTGGGGAGTATGGTTGATGTTAGATTGTGATTGTATGATTGTGTGTTTATAGGAGATGATTTCGTTGAAGAACGATTGTGATTAGCTGATTGTGATGATCTTAGTGATTAGTTTCCAGGTAGGGTTTCCCTACTCAGTATTGGCTACATAATGTGATGTTGTTGTTGTGCTATTGTGGTTGTTGGTGTTGTATCTCATATCGTTGTTGGATTGGTTTTGATGGTTGTTGATAGCATGTTGTTGATTAATTGTGTAACTGTCTGTGATCTTCGGGGTGCGTCCCTGGCTGAGTGGAGTGACTTGCGGGAGTGGCTTCACGCCCTTGATTCGCCTTCTGTGGAACCCTCCACAGAAGGGATGTGCACATTAATGAACATGGGTTTATTGCTCGATGGAGATGAGCGGGGCTTAGGTGGGAATGGCTGCGGTCCGCCACTGGCGGCGAGGAGTACCTGTTGCGATGGGTGTTCTAGCAGGGCTACACACTTCAGTATGTAGTCAGATGTGTGGAGAGGAGATGGAGTTATGGGGATTGTGTTTTACTGTTTGAGTGTTTGTAATACTGTTTCATTGCAGCTATTTATTTTGTGTAATCAGTACTGACCCCGTTTAAATGTTTTAAAAACTGTGGTGATCCATTCGGGGGTGGTGAGTGTGGACATGGCCACCTACACGCCGAGCCGATCTGTCGGACGCATAGTGGTCTTTTGAAAGTCACGCTCGGCGGCGTAAAAATGCTTTTGATCGGATCGTTTTAGATCGGTCGGTTTCGTCTCGGCAAGGGTCTTGAAACGATTAGAGATGTTCGGAGTCGCCACCAAGCATTTGTGGGATGCTTGGAACCCGTTCGAATCCACTTTATACCTTGGTCAAACGAAGCACAAAGCAGTGTTTGACATAGGTACTAAAGATTAGGAATCGTCCCTCTTTAGCATCCTATCTCTAGAATGACTCTCGTACGCCCTGGATAAGGTTGTCCACTATCCAAAGTTTCTGAGTAAGAGGTGAAGGTACGTATTGGGAAGCCCTTTAATCAGACACCCAATCCCGCCCGCTGTAGCGGCCTCTACTGATCGATCTTGGTTGGTTGAATGCAAAAGTTGATAAAACGGTTTAAATGCATGAATGCGCATCTATTGGTTTAAACCTAACATGTGAGAGCTTTCTATGTCGGTTGATTTAATCCAAGTATCAAGTATAAGATGTCGAGTTGGATTTATGGTTGATTTACATGCAAGACGGAAATTAAGCACCCATTTACCGAGTTAGGTTTATGGTGCATAACGTGATCCGTTTGTCTTAGTAAGGCATTTTTCAAATACGAGTTTTGAATGAGCAACTTAGTCATCTGATCCGTCCTATATCTGGGTTAGCCGGAGTCGGGATCATCCTGGACTAATGCTGGAAAGGGGAATAGACCCTGCATCAGGCAGCTAGATGAGGCGCGAGCCTATTGGCGATGCAAGAGGGTCGCCCCTGGTTTAAAAACAGAAAAAGGAATGGCCTGTTTAGGCGCGGGTCAGTCAACGATGGAAGACGCGTTCTGACCATTGAAAAACGTTTGTAAAACGTGTTGAAAAATGGGTATTTGAACCCGTTTTGGTTTGAAAGGGCCGTTTAGGCCGTCTTTGTGTTGATTTGAAGAACGAGACTTGAATAATCGTCATTTTTTTGACGATATTCGATGTCAGGTCCGACTTTGCAAGATTGACATGAATAGTTTTGACAATGATTATGAACTAATTGTTTTAAGTTCATTTGAATATAATTAGTCGACATTCATCATCGTACTCTGGTTAAAATCCGACATGGTATATGGAACCAAGGATGACTTTGTCTTGGTGACTAAGACATTTATTTTGAAAACGTAAAGAAATGATGAAAGGCTTTAAAATACCCTCCAAAATGTAAAGAAATGAAATAAAAGGCTTTAAAATACCTTTTAAATGTAATTAGCCAAATATTATCACCGAAACACGGATTAAACCGTCATGGTATTAAGAACCAAGGGTGAAAAATGTTTTATGGTTAAACCTTGTAAAAATGGTTTGAAAATACTTGAAATGGTAAAAACCGTTTACAAATATGAAAATAAAGAGATGAAGAGACCAAACACGGTTTGGACTTAAGGCTAGGCAGGGTCTTTTAGGCGCGAGCCTATCTGCTACGTAAGTAGCCTCTGCCTCAACCAAAAGTCCGGTTTTGGCTCATTCTTCCCATGTTTTGGACCATGTTATGCATGTTTTAGCATGTTATAGTCATAAAACTAATGTAAACATGATTAAAGAATATTTTTTACACCCTCATACTTACATGCTAGGCTTATGGCGAGAAATCGACGTAAGTGTATCAACTTGTTTGGTCGGAAAACTCGGTTTAAAACCGTTTTGGTAAGTAAAAAGAGTGTTTTGCTAAGTTTAGTGATGGTTTGGTGGTCGAGATGGTCGGTCAAGTGGTTTAATGCACGATGACGGTACCAAACAATGTGTAAGGCTTTTGTTTACGATCAGTAGGTCGTAAACACGTGTCGGATTATGACTTAGGAAGTCGAGTCGAGAATTTTAAGGGAGAGGTGAGGGGGCGGACACTCGCGTAATTCTAAAATGGTTGCATTTGAGGGCTATTTATAGGAAAATGAGTGTTTGTGTGAGTTTTGAGCAACGTGGCCACCTGGGTTGCTCAAAGAGGCGCGAGCCATGTAGCACGTCTTTGGGGTGTCTTGTCGCTTTCACACAAGTGCAATCATGATTTGTTCTATCCTAGGATTTGGATGCACATGTTTGGTACTTGACTATGTAAGATTCCAGGAAACCTTAACATAAAAGCTTTTGAATGGTTTTGTTTTTTGTGTTTGACTCGGTTGACTCGTTGTTGGAGTCGGGATTTGAATTTTGAGTCGGTTTTTGGTCCGGTGTCGGTATTGACTCTAGCTAGTGTCATTGCGACCCCGTTGTCATGCATGAAACACTCCAGGTACTTTTGAAAAGTTTTGAAATGTTTTATTTTCGAAATCATTTTTAAGTTTTCCGACGTAAAGTTGTACACAAACTGTCGATCAAACGCTGCGATTCCTAAGCATGTTTGTTGGAATATGTGTCCTCCGACAATAATGCGATCACAACTGTTGATCATGACGATCACATGTTTAAGTCTCATTTTAAAGAATACAATTGGGAAGTAATTTTTACTGTCAACTGATCCACACATATCGGTAATGATTGGCTGACTAGAGTTTGACATTACTGTCGTGAGACGGTGGTGATCAGTTGATCCCCTTAGGTCATACCTAAAGGGTAACATTCTTAATTGATCATTTAATTGATCGTATGACGATACAGGTTAATTAAATTACTTAAAATTGACGGACGATTTTGGAAGTTATATTTACGTGTCTCATTGTAATTTGATTAAATAAGATACGGTCTAAGTAATCGAATTGTTTTTTTACTTAGATGAAATTATTGTTTAAGGAAACAATTGCATTTGAATGAATAAATTTATTATAAGCACAAGATGTTGTGATTTATATTAATATTTTGGTACAAGTAATTATGAATTACTAAGTCGATTTTGTATATGACGTATTTTTATTAATGCGTTGATTTTTAATATGTTAAAAATACATAATAATTTTATGTGACATGTGACATGTGACAAAAATTGACAAAAAATAAAATGGAGTCCATTTTATCTATAATGACCGAAATTAGGGGTGATATTAGGAATATATTATGTTGATTATGTTAGTGGTAAACATAATCATTTCTTCCTAAACCTAGCCATGCAACCCTACTTATTTTTGTGAAGAGAACCTTGATCATGCATTGGCTATTTCCACCCTCCCCTTACCCGGTTTTTCAAGAGCAAGGCCAAGGGTCTTTTGCTCTATAATTTACCTTATACACTACATGAAAAACTAGTGTGTGCATTATTATTCATTTATCATCTAAAATAAGAGTTTTTAGTGAGATAAAATCTTCCTCCTTCCCCCTCTCTCTTAACCGAAATATAGAGAGAACAAAATAATATTTTGGTCAATTTTATACAAAATTAATATTGTTCTAGTAATAATAATATTAATTTTATTAAGTTGTTACTTTGGGTATAAATCCTTGGGAGGGATTCTCTACTTGAATCCTTATTCATCCATTTAATAAAGCTCAAGAACAAGTGAGTAGGAGAACTCACTTGTGCCCAAATAATCCGAAATCTTCAATGTAAGATGATGATTTCTCTCTTACTCTTTTATTGTTTGCATGCATAAGATCAACATTTAATTTTATGACTAAATTAAATCATCACATATATGTATAGTAATGAGATTTAGATTTCTAACAAGCGGTATCATGAGCCTTGGTTGTTTGCATGCAAATCGGTTATAGTTTTTCCGAGTTATACGATTAACATATAAAACTTGTAAATTTGTGTTATTATGAAATATCACGAAATAAATTATGCATGTTAAAGTTTCTGATCCTAAAATGTATTTAGGATATTTTGGCTAATTTATGGATTTTTATTGTTCATCTTATGTAATAATGGCATTAAAAATGTGATTTTATGATTAAAATGTCATTTTCGGACTAAAATTAGCTAAACTTTGAATTTTTCAGTGGTTTTTGGATATGTTTTCACATATATTATTTTTAGATGACCTGTAAATGTTCATAATTTTTGGAGTTTTTATGCTTGAAATATGGATTTTTCATGATAAAAATCGGATTTAAATGAAAAATAGGTTAATATGAGATAAATTTCGAATCTGGTCATAGTAATTTAGTATGTTGTCACATGCAATTTTACAAGATGTGTGTAAAATAATAGGCTATATTGAAGTCCTTATGCATGATTTATGAATTTTTGATGAAAAATAGCATAAATAGTGACTTAATTAATGAATAATTGCTAAAACATACTCCATGACTAAGGAAAAATGTCACATGTTGCATTTTATTATTTTTTTTCAGATCTAAAATTGAAAAGTTGATAAATATAATTTTTCTCATGTTTTTATGATTATAATTGATAAATCCGATAAACCGCAACATAGTTTTTTCCGATAATATTTCGAAATTTTAACCTAAGTTTTTTGAACATTATGAGTGTCATGGTATTTTTTCCAGAATGATCATGAGTTTAAATTTTAAATTTTGAATTTATTTGAAATTTTTGTGATTTAATTGAAGTTTATAGCTTTTTACAATAATTTTGAGTCCACTAATGAACAATTTTAAAAAATATAAGTTAATTATAGTCAAATTGTTAGTGAAGACTAATTTTGAGTCCTAAGAGGTTAGAGTAATTAACTTGTGCATAAATATGAATTTATGTAATTTATTGTGATTTTAAAAGGTTGAATCACGCAAATCCGTAAAAACCGTTTAATATACGATATTGGCTCCTTAAAGGCGATTTAGCATAAAATTTGGCATGTTCATACATATTATAATGCTGCATTTTATTTATGATTGTCATAATTTTATTTTATGTAATTTTGAATTATGTAATTTTACTTAGTATGGCCTTAGTTTTAATTGGTATTATCCGAAATGTACGGGAATATCGATTCGGTTGTAATTTATTGTGATCTCGTATCACCGTTTTGTAATTTAATAGATTTATTTTATTTTAATTACAAATGTATAATAGGAAATTATGTAATTTGTTATGTAATTTATTTATTCCGGAGTTCCTTGAAGACGGTGTCACTCAAGAAGGCGATACATAAAGACGGTGTTACCTCGAGATGCGTGCTATAACCAAAGTTCAAGGGACCAATGGAGTTGGTTTTCGAATATGTAATAGTTAATTAGATTTTCTATTTTAGGAAGGCCATACTAGGATTTTATTTATGTTTTGCATTTTATTTATATGTGGCATGCATCGCTAAATCGCCATAACTAAAACATGCATGATCATTTAATCAAGTATATCGACCGTGTCAATTAGAATTATCGTAGTTCACCGCTTTAGTTCACTTAAAACGTGATAGATAATAAATTGACATGACCTCTCGCTAAAAATAAACTATTGAGACATAGCCTTACCAAAAAGTAGAAACCATGAAAACCTATTTCGCGAGGGAGTGCACTCGGCCATCCCGGGGTACAAACCTTGTTACGTAGGGGAAGTGGGTGATAAATGTCTCTCCACCGAATTCGTGTTGATGAGGGTTTCATCGGCCATCCCGTGCCCAAGTTAATGTGAATTTGGATCATGGACACATTTATTCGAAATTTGGATTGACCTCAACGGAAGTATTCGTGACCGTAGTCGCATGTGTTCCGGGCTATAGATAAACATTAGAGTAATTTTATCGACCAAGAGTTCTAAAAGTAGAATCGATTAAAAGTTAATCCACCGAGTTATATTAATAAGGGTTTCATCGGCTATCCCGTGCCTAAGTTGATATGAATTTGGGTATTGGAATCATTTGTCTAAGTTGGGTAGAGGTCACTAGATAAATGCAATAAAACTTGTTTAAATTAATTTTTACGAATATTATTATTTTGAAAACGACATATGTTTTATTCCTTCTATATTTTGTTTCGTAGACCGCTTCTATTTCTCATAACAAATGGCCACTCCAAACCCCAACGCCACACCTCTCACTAATACTTCATGGCTCCGATCCTTCATGGATCGATGTAAACTTGAAAAGAATGGGTCAAATTTCTCCGATTGGGATGCCCAACTCAAATTAGCCGCCCAAGGTGAAGACAAGCTTCGTTACCTCACCGAGGCTTCTCCACCCGAACCTAATACTAGGTCGACCGCCGCTACTAGGGAAGCATATGAGGCTTACCATAAGGAGTCCGCCGCAATGAAAATTGTGTTGATCTTTGCGATGGAGGCGGATCTCCAAAGGAGAGCCTTTAAGATGGGCACCGCTAATGAAATCTACTCCAAGCTTGTGACAATGTTTTCACAAACTCCGTGGATCGTCCAATATGAGGTGGCCGCGGTATTCTTTGATCTCGACTTCAAAGAGGGCCAAAAAGTTAGCCCTCACGTGCTTAAATTAATGGAGCTAGTCGAGACCTTAAAGATTCAAAAAGTTGAAATCCCCAAAGAACTCATTGTAGATAGGATTCTACACTCCTTATCCAAAGTCAAAGCGTATGTTCAATTCCGGGTGAATTTTAACATGCAAGACAAGGACGTGTCTCTTGAAGAGTTGCACAAGTTACTTGTGCAAGCCGAAAGAGACATGGGGTTAAATGTTAACCCACCTAAGGATGTGCTTAACATAAGCACCAAAAGCAAGGGGAAGTTCAAAAAGAATGGGAAGAAGAGTAAGAAGCAAGCTCCCACTTTCACCAAAGCTAAGACTTATGAAGCTAGCACTTCCAAAATCAAGAAGGGTCCTCTTGATAAATGCCATTATTGTAATGGTGTTGGACATTGGAAAAGAAATTGTTCCAAATACCTTGGTGACATTAAGGCTGGAAAGATCACTCCAGTAGGTAAATGACTATCCTTTCTTTTATGTTTCTAATGCAACTATGGTATTGTGATACAAAGTTGTGATAATGTATCCCCTTTTTATTGTAAATAGGGCCTCCACTAAGCAAGGACAAGGGAAAAGAAAAGCAAGCTTGAGAAACCATCAAGAAGCTAGGAATAGCTTCCATGAAGCTTGGCTTTTTATTGTCTTATTTTAATTTATGTTTCGGATTTTAGAACCTTTTGTTTTCCGTGTTCGACATGGAAATGTATTTTGGATAATGGTTGTATTTTGGATAATGGTGGCTTGGTTTGCAACCCAAGTCACCCGTTTTATCGTTTTTATCCTTGTTCTAAAATTCGTCTTTATCCGCTTGCTCATAGAAACATATGATCATTCACTTAAAGTGATCTAATTGACAACTATAATGATGGGATTCATTATATGTCCACAAGCTTAAGGCTTGTATATGATCAATTATAAAGTGACATTGAGTTGATGAACTCTCTTAAAGGAATGTTAATCACCAAGTACACTAATCAAATCTAAAACAATTAGTCAACCTATGAGATAGTCCTCCTTATACTTCAAAATCATTATTTGTGTCTCATAAGCTATCTTTGAATCTCTAGTGTATTCATTCTAAAGATAGAGTGGGAGAAAAATGAAGACACAAAGAACACCAAGAAAAATTTGTGTAAATGAGATCTACGCAAGGAAGAATGATTTGAATAAAGGTATATCTATTTATATAGTATACATGAATAGATGAGATCTATGGTCTCGAATAGATCTACATGACAAAAGAGACCAAGTGAAGTAATCAAAAGAATATGTTCTCAAGATAACTACACGAGGAGACCAAAAGAAAGTTTTGGAAGAAGAATGACTAATGTAAAGTCTTAATTGACTAGTTTATGATATTTTTGACCAATAGTTTCAATATTGATATTTACTTAAGAGCCTATATGAATCAAAGTTGCATCCTAGAAAATAAATGAGATTTATGACTAAAAGTTTCAAATGTTGATATGCCGATATCCACAAGAGCTAAGCTAAGTATTAACCACGCTAATGTCATTACTTAACCTCATTATGAAAATGAAATGGTTAAACCTCCTTCCGAAAAGGGTATTAGATATAATTCATATTTAAACAATGACATTGCTACGCATCATTATAAAATGAATGAGTTAAAGATTAAAATCTCTTTCCATAAGGTTAAGATTGAAACCTTTTCAAGATAGGTATTTTGAAAGGATATGATGGGAACATATATGGTTTTATCTTAATAACTTAGCAAAACAAAATATATTTCAATTCTTGAAATGTTTCAATTGAGTAGTCAATTACGAAACATGTGGAATTAAGTGAGAGTTGGAAATTATCATGTGAAGACATGGAATTTAGTCGGAGCAATCATCTTGTAAAAGTTTATAACTCATTACTCATTGAGAATGACGAGCTAATACTTTCTTTCACAAAGAAGTATTTGAGTTTTCAATTCTGGATGAAAATGGACTATGATGAACCCAATCACATCATGAGATGTTGGATAAGTATTGATATATACACATCGAATCAACGAGAAACATAGGTTATTCATGTCAATGAAAATGGAATTGCCATTAGCAGTCATGGTCGTTCATTGAACCTAAGAATAGTTGATGACATGATTAAAAGTTACTAATGTTTCCGCCATTAGAATAATCATGCACATGTCCAATAATGAATCATATGCATAAGAGCATGATGAATCATTGGCAAGCCATAGAAGAAACGTCATGAATTCTCGAGGAGAATCCGATGAGCGATTTCAGTGTTGGACAGAACACTCTGTTATGTGTCAAGAGGTTGCACATATTAAAGTTCGAACAACACGTAAGGATTTATGAAAATCCTAAGCCTTTTAAGCTAAAAAAAAAAAATAAGAGAAATAAAAGGTACTTAGTTGAAGTAAGAAGTTAATCAAAACTAATATCTTCTAATAAGCTAGGACTTGTGAGAAGTGCTAGGCTAATCATCTTGACAATTGTTGCAAGACTCTGCAAAACATTTACCTAGTACATTATGAGTGGGTGGTGTACTTGATCAGTGCAAGTTATATCATTCACCGCAAATTCATTGGTTATGTGATAATCGACAGGGAAGTTCTTTCAAGATAAAGAACCCATACCAAGGTTGGGAACCTATATGTGTACTTAGTAAGGTTCATGCTATGAAAGATAACATGAACATAAAGGAAAATGCGACTATAAGAAGTTTGAACACATGGACACATGGTATGTTAAACTTCTATTGCAATCAACAAGTATTTACACACTTACGATATGCATCACAAGGTTGTAATATGGTATTGACTACCCAAATGTGATGTCGACATTTTTCGTTTGAGTTATTATTAACTCACCTTATACTTTGTTACATCCAAACGGGTTGTAGAGACAATTGAACCCCGTTAAAGTGAACGCGGATTAGCATTGTATTCGCCCATAGTTGCTTACATGAGGTGACGTCTCGAAGTGACTAGAGTGTGATGAGATTGATGGCAAGTTCAAGTGCCATGGAGTCATATGAGAATGACTAGTCGATCACATAGGCAGACTGTTAGGAACACCTTGTCGGGCCTTATGACCGCTTATAGAGTTCTGCCAAATTTATATAGCCTGGTCGTGGCGAGAGCTACTATAGTATTCTAATGAGTCGATTCTTTTGACTAAAGACTATTCGCCTAAGATGGCACAGTTTCAGATTAACTTTTATTTGTGTTACTACGACCTTCGTAAATGGGGTCAAATGGGCATATTTTGGGTTATGATGGCTGTGGCTAGTCGAAGGGAATGAGTGCGATAGAAATTGTCCACCCCTAGTCAGGGTTATAAAAATATCTCAGGGCCACTCGAGGAGTAATGAACTGGAAATGCGTGGCCACGCTCGGTAAATATCTATGGTAGATAAATCCGGTTAATCAGTTATTCTCCAGATCGAGGAAACCACTCTCGATATGATCACTTGCAAGTACGACCTGAAAGACACCTTGCATTGAGTGGGAGATAGTAATAGGACAAGAGAATTGGTGACGCACACTTGTCGAGGACAAGTGAGAAATTGTTGGAATATGTGTCCTCCGACAATAATGCGATCACAACTGTTGATCATGACGATCGCATGTTTAAGTCTCATTTTAAAGAATACAATTGGGAAGTAATTTTTACTGTCAACTGGTCCACACATATCGGTAATGATTGGCTGACTAGAGTTTGACATTACTGTCGTGAGACGGTGGTGATCAGTTGATCCCCTTAGGTCATACCTAAAGGGTAACATTCTTAATTGATCATTTAATTGATCGTATGACGATACGGGTTAATTAAATTACTTAAAATTGACGGACGATTTTGGAAGTTATATTTACGTGTCTCATTGTAATTTGATTAAATAAGATACGGTGTAAATAATCGAATTATTTTATTACTTAGATGAAATTATTGTTTAAGGAAACAATTGCATTTGAATGAATAAATTTATTATAAGCACAAGATGTTGTGATTTATATTTGGTAAAATATTTTGGTACAAGTAATTATGAATTACTAAGTCGATTTTGTATATGACGTATTTTTATTAATGCGTTGATTTTTAATTTGTTAAAAATACATAATAATTTTATGTGACATGTGACATGTGACAAAAATTGACAAATTGACAAAAAATAAAATGGAGTCCATTTTATCTATAATGACCGAAATAAGGGTTGACTTTAGGAATATATTATGTTGATTATGTTAGTGGTAAACATAATCATTTCTTCCTAAACCTAGCCATGCAACCCTACTTATCTTTGTGAAGAGAACCTTGATCATGCATTGGCTATTTCCACCCCCCCTTACCCGGTTTTTCAAGAGCAAGGCCAAGGGTCTTTTGCTCTATAATTTACCTTATACACTACATGAAAAACTAGTGTGTGCATTATTATTCATTTATCATCTAAAATAAGAGTTTTTAGTGAGATAAAATCTTCCTCCTTCTCCCTCTCTCTTAACCGAAATATAGAGAGAACAAAATAATATTTTGGTCAATTTTATACAAAATTAATATTGTTCTAGTAATAATAATATTAATTTTATTAAGTTGTTACTTTGGGTATAAATCCTTGGGAGGGATTCTCTACTTGAATCCTTGTTCATCCATTTAAGGAAGCTCAAGAACAAGTGAGTAGGAGAACTTACTTGTGCCCAAATAATCCGAAATCCTCAATGTAAGATGATGATTTCTCTCTTACTGGGTATCTACAGAGCCCCCACTTTGATTGAGGCTTGGACAGGGCGAAAGTCAAAGTAGAGCCCCCAAGTCAATCGAAGATTACAACCTGGAGACCCAAGCGACGTCGAGGTGGCTCGAAAGGATTCGGGCCAAGGACCTGCCATCGGGAAGGCCGACGTCAAGGCGACTCGAGGGTACGAGCCAAAAACCTGTCGTCGAGAACAGTTTAGAGTCTGTCGACTGTGCGTGCGGGTCGTTTAAAGTCCGTTAGACTACGTACAGAGGCTCGCCAGCCATAAGAAGGAGTCATACCTGAGACATCTTCGGGATATGTCCTTGAGTTGTATCTTGTTTGCGAACAAAGGCTCGCTAGCTGTGTGGAGGAGTTGTACCCGAGGTATCTTTGGGATACAGCTTTGATCTGTATCTTTTTTGCGGACAAAGGCTCGTGAGCTGTGGGGAAGAGTCGTACCCGAGGCATCTTCGGGATACGTCCTCGATTTGTATATTGTTTGTGGACAAAGGCTCGCCAGCTATTGTGCGTATATGAAGGGACTCGCCAACCGCTGCGCGTTGTATGGCTCGCAAGCCATTGTGCGTATATGAAGGGGCTCGCCAGCCGCTGCGCGTTGTAAGGCTCGCCAGCTATTGTGCGTATATGAAGGGGCTCGCCATCCGCTGCGCGTTGTAAGGCTCGCTAGCTATTGTGCGTATATGAAGGGGCTCGCCATCCGCTGCGCGTTGTAAGGCTCGCCAGCCATTGTACGTTTATGAAGGGGCTCGCCAGCCGCTGCAGGTTGTAAGGCTTGCCAGCCATTGTGCGTTTATGAAGGGGCTCGCCAGCCGGTGCACGTTGTAAGGCTCGCCAGCCATTGTGCGTATATGAAGGGGCTCGCCAGCCGTTGCGCGTTGTAAAGCTCGCCAACCATTGTGAAGGATCGATTGATCGACTGTGAAAATAGTCGCGTTGGATAGGCTTGTTTTGAAATAGCAGGCTTCGCGAAAAAGTCCCCGACATCCCGTTGGGGAATTTCGGTGTTTGTATTGAATGTTTGAGGGGATAACGGGTTTGGATCCCGCTACCTGCTTGTTTTTTTGACAGATGGGGCTTTTGATTCCGCAGTGGAAATAACGAATTTTGAATTTCACTATTATTGTTTTTTGAAGTGACGGTTTCAATTACCGTCGTTGACATTTGAAGGAATAGTGAATTTTGAATTTCAGTATTATTTTTTAAACGACGGTTTTAATTACCGTCGTCGATAGTGAATTTTGAATTTCACTATTGTTGATTTTCGAAAGACGGTTTTAATTGCCGTCGTTTGAAATTTGAAGAAATAGTGAATTTTGAATTTCACTATTATTGATTTTTGAGAGACGGTTGTAATTGTCGTCGTTTGAAATTTGAAGAAATAGTGAATTTTGAGTTTTCACTATTATTGATTTTTGAAAGACGGGTTTAATTGTCGTCGTTTGAAATTTGAAGAAATAGTGAATTAAATTTTCACTATTATTTTTGAAATGACGGTTTTAATTGCCGTCGTTTGAAATTTGAAGAAATATGCGCGGAATTGGGCCAAAGCCCAAAATTCCGCTGAAGGAAAAAGGGATGCCTCAATGAGGCTCGAGCTACCCGGCGAAGGAAGGGAGCCCTGCTTTTTTTCTGTAAAAAGACGCGAGGATCAGGAAGATCCCATTTACTTCGTCTTCTTCACACAAACTCGAAAACCCGCAGAAAATCGCCATTATTGGTCTTCTTGCTTGCTTGAGTTCGTGCCAGTACCAATATGTCATCTCAAGGTATGTAATTCCTCTTGAATCCGCTTGAATTTATTGGTCTTTTTTGTTGATTGAATTAGGGCGAAATATTACACCCTCCAAATCAATTTGAGCGTTTTTGATTGAGCCCGTTTCAAGTGAAATTGATGATTGTATTAGGTTAGAAATCTATTTAGGAGTATAGGGGTGCTTTTAGTTTGCATTTTGGTCCCCGTTTCCGTCCCCCATGCTCGAAAAACGTGAGTGAGGCGAAGAAACCGTCTCATTTCACAATGTCAAGTTTATTTGCTTGAGTTGTGTGCTCCATTAGGTTGCATTGTGGTCGGGGAAGACCGTGTTTGCCATTTTGGACCATTGGGTATTGTGGGCAAAATTGGAATTTTTGCCTTTTGTGACGGTCTTATGTCTGACAAAATAAGCGTCTGTTTGGGCTTGAATTGAGTCAGTTTGCTTTGAAATGGACCTTATTGGTAGTTTAGGTCGATTTGAGACGTGGTAAAATCACGTTGCCTTGTTGTGGTCGTATTTTGAAATTTTGACCTGTTTGTGCTCAAATTGGCGTAAAATTGCCTTTTTGAGTTGTAGAAAATACCCCATTGCATCGGGAACGTATTTTGGGTGGTTGGCGGACCTTGTGTGGGTCTTAAGGTGCCGTTTTTGGTTGTCGTTGTTTTGACTCCTCTTTTGCTTGAAAAGAAGGGCGAGTCGTTTTTTTGCATTTTTTTGTAGATTGTTTTGTTTGGATGGGTTTGGGCGGGATTGCCCTTGCTCTACTTTGCAGGTTTTTTTTTGGATTTTTCCATTTTATGCCGTCGTAATGGCGAAATTTCGGCTGACGTTCTTTGTTTGACTTTGGTTGTAGGGGAGCATTCGGGACCTACGGGGTCTGTCGTTGAGCCCTTAGAGGAGGAGGATGATCCTTGAGGAGTGGAGACGACTGGGGAGGCTGCTAGAGCCGAGGTGGTGGTAGAGGATGCTTTCGTAGAGGAGGGGAGGCGGCTGACGTGGCCGGCTTGTCCTTTTCATTGTGGCTTATAGACAGGATGGCTGATGATTGGAGGTCAACACCGGGGTGATGCGCCGCATCGTGGTTCTTGGCCTCCTTATCATCCAAAGTCTGCCAGACACTGTCTTCCTTTTTGTCGTGGAGTAGGAACGAGGTATTACTGTCATGGTAACAACCTCTGCTTCCGCTGTTACTCCTCTGTTTCTCGTGTTGCTCCTTTTCTTTTCCGTTTGGAAGGATAGGGAGTGCTTAGTTCGGTAGGTGGCAGATAGCCCCCAGTTCGTTGCCTTAGGCCAGTGTCTGTATGATAGATGTCCGTACTAGCTTTTGTTTGTATAGTTAGTTGTATGTATCAAACGCGCGTCGATGTATTTTGCTTGACGCGGTTTGTATATATATGTGTTTTTGGATTGTGGTTCATTTGTGATTTTTGCCTTTTTTTTGTTGTGTTGAGCGCTGTCGGTTGTCAGTTCCCTTTTTGCTTCGCACCAGTTCCTGCATCGTTAGTGTGGAAAACAGGCAACATGTAGCACATATGCATAAACGCGAACACGTAACAAGCATTTGATTGAAAACAAAATTAACCACGATGACTCGAAGTTAAAATTGTAATTTGAAATTTGAAATGATATTTTGAAAATTACGCGACAAGTCATCACATTTGGACTTCTCAAATGGAATTGATTTGAAAATTGAGCAATTAACTCGTGTCTTGAATTAAATTGCATCGAAATTGTTGAAATTGATTTGTAAGTCGAAAAATTCAAACTCAAACCATCAGGGGTGAATTTTGGAATAGATTTTTACGAGTGTATTTCATTTGATTTTTGTGAGATTAAGACTCGGATTTATGAGTGCTTGAAATTTTGAGGAAAACTGATGTCGTGTTATCAATGTTTGATTTTTATTTTTGTTGGGAAAAGAGCGAAAAAGCGAAAAACTTTCCGGAATTTTGACTGACATGGAAACTATACGTCGCGGATCGGGGCGACTAGCCCTTCCTCCTAAAAAAAAAGATAGAAAAATCTGTATGTTTAAAGCTGCGTCATGGAAACCGTGTCGGATTTCGTAAACGCGAAAACAAGGAAATGTGAGCATGAGAAAACACAAAATGTCCTGGACCGTCCCGAAGAGGCGCGAGCATTCCGGCGGGAGGTTTGAGGTGTCAGGAGAAAAAACAACTTGAAAGGGACAATTCAAGGTGGTAATCCTGAGAACAGGCCCAAAGAGGCGCGAGCTGCTTGGCGATAGAAATCAGCCTCCCCTTTTTTTGGAAAAAAGGCGCTGATTGTTTTGTATAAATAGGGATGTTTGTGCTTCATTGTTTCATCATCCGAAAAACGAAAAACATCTCTACAAAATCTTTCTTCTTCTTCCACAAAATATTCATGGATGCCTTTGAGAATGCGTTGCGACAATGGTGCCGGGATTTGTCGCCTCCCGAAAAGTATCAACTCGTTTGCATGGGAGTTGGTCAATTGTTGGTGCTTCGTCAAGTCAAGGTGAAATCCTCATTTCTTGAAGCATGCTCTCGGTTTTGGGATTCGAAACATCATGTTTTCATTTTCCCGAAAGGCGAAATTTGCCCTCTTGCCGAAGAAGTCGGTGCCATTAGTGGGTGGCCGGGTTGTGTTCCGGAGCTTCCTCCGACTCGGTTGTGTTATAAGGAGAAATTCCGTTCAATGTTGGGCTTGTCAACAAGCCAAGTCAATTTCCTCCTTGCTCCTTATGGTGTGGATATGTTGGCTCTTATCAACATTTTCTCAAACCGATTGGATGCCAATGTTTCGGAGGTGGCTAGGAGAAGGGCTCTTGCCTTTTGCCTTGTCTATGCATACCTCTTTGTTGATGCTTTGAAGAAGGAGGGGCCAAAATGCTATGGTAGTATGACCCTTGTACATGTAGTCGAGCAAATGGAGCATGGTAGGGATCCATCATGGTTGGTGCTTGGCGAGACAATCCATGCTTTGGACAAGAAGGGTTCTTGTGGAGAGGCTCCCTCGTTCGGATCTCCAAGGATCCTCCAAGTGTGGCTATTGGAGAGGCTAAGGTATGTAGAGCCTCCGGTTGATTCTTCCTCTTATTCTTTCCGTCACCTTACTATGAGGAAGAAGTTGTACTCGGATAGCTTTGCTTCCACCGAGGCCTATTGGGCCGCAAGATTGGCGGAGGAGGGAGGTCCTCATATCGTTTGGGTGGTGCAATGGTGGCACTTGAGGTCCTTCATGGGGTCGCCCACTTCGGGTGCTAGTCCTCGTTCTTTGATGGTGGTGGGTTTGAAGGTTGTTTCCTTCATTTATCCTGAAAGGCTCATGAGGCAAATAGGGCGTCAACAAAAGGTGCCCGCTCAAGATACCCTTGTCTAAGAGAATGTTTTCCGAAACTCCGAGCTTGTGGAGGTCTTCAAAAGATGGTGGGCCACTCGGCCGCTTTGGGAGGTACTAAAGAGTCTATCGATCCAAAATACTCAAGAGGGGGGGTGAATTGAGGATTTAAAACTTTTTAAAGCTTTTTCGATTATGTGTATATAATTGATTATTTAAAGTTTATTGATTAAACTTTAACTAATCAACTAATGAACGATTAAAACAAAGTAAACGAAAGAATGAAAGGTAGGAGACACACGGTTTTTGAAGTGGTTCAGTTTCACAAATCGAAACCTACGTCCACTATTCTCGATTAATAAATTTAGTACCTTTCTACGGATTACATATTTACTAACCCAACTCGTACAACTAACTCTAGCTGTAACCCAATGAGTACCGTTAAATACTCGAGTGACTAACTTACGCTAATAAGAAAGCACTAATGATTCTTGCAATGGTTCAAGTTAATGAACAAGTAAGAAATCTATTGAGCACTATTATTGATGAGGTCGTTTCTACACCAAAAATAAAATACCTAGATTACTGCTAACAGAAGTCAGCGGTAAGTAGGGTCGATCTCCACAGGGAGGCTAAGCTGCTATCTATCTGTTAAATTTGGTCTGTCAGGGTGTCACAGTGTGGGGGTTTGAATTGATATAACTAAACTAAAGACTAAAGCGAGGGAATTGAAAAAGAGAAATTAACAGCAAGAGAAAAGGGAGTATGCTAGGAGTCGGTCCACCGTGGCAGCTATCAGATCTTATACTATCGGGAATATTAAGGCGATTAGACTATTGATAAGAAGAGCTATGGTCGTCACCTTTCGGTCCTTAAACCGCCCTAGAGCGTAAACAGCTTAACTTTCGCCCTCACTGCAATATCCTATTGTAATTAGGCAAGCCTTCCCTTCCAATCTTTCGATCTAGGTCGGGGTTAACTAAAATTATTGGTCTCCTGTATGTCACTCATTCGACCTGATAACAATTAAATTGCCTAATACAATTCTATCGCAAGACTAATCTGTTTAATACAATTAAAGCATTGCTACCACGGCTTCCCTAATCCTAACATACTAAGGGAACTAGCTAGACATGGGAACGGGGGAAACAAGAATAAAAGAAATAATAACAATAAACATTAAAAGAAAGAGAAAAAGGGAAGAAGAAATTACTAGATTAAAGGATCCCGGAATAAAAAGTAACAGTGTATGTGACAGAAGAAAAGTAACGTATGAAGTGTCTCCGGATAAAAGGAGGTGATCACAAAAGACAACCCTTACTCCTATTTATAAGAAATTAGGAGTAGGATTAAACCTAATGACGGAAAATAACTAAAAAGCCCAGCCCGTAGCTTAGTCCACTCGATCGAGTAGAGAAAACCACTCGATCGAGCAAACTCAGCCAGAAAACAGCTCGATCGACTAAGGAGACTGTTCGATCGAGTAAGGGCATAAAGAAACTGGTCGATCGACTAAGCAACCACTCGATCGACTGATTATTGACTCCTAAAACCACTCGATCGAGTAATAAATCACTCGATCAGGTGGGTCTTGACTTCAGCAGCTACAATTCTCGTTAGTTTGACTTTGACTTGTCCTTTTAGCTTCCGAAACACCTTCACGCATCCCAAGACAAACAATATTCTCCGCTCCAAATCTACTCTTTCTCCAAATGCATGCTAAACGGACGGTAATTGGCTTGATTTCCGCTACTTTCTGGTTCATTCCTGCAAATAAGACAAAATAACCAAAAGTAGCATATTCGGAGCATTTCGTAGCGTAAAACCACGATAAAAGCATAGAAATACGTGCATAAAATAGGCTAAAAAGACTATATAAAATGCACGTATCAAATCTCCCCAAACCAAACCTTTACTCGTCCTCGAGTAAACTCAAAACTATACACTAATGGAACGGAAAAATAACTCAGAGCTAGCTACAAATGCCCACTTAAGCCAATTTAATGCAAGCAAACTAAAACTATAGCAGACAGTCAAATGCAAACGAGTTATAAGATGTTTGTAAATAAAGCTGAACCGTCGACCTTGCCCGACCTTTGATAATGGACTCTCACGGGTCACTCTTTCTCTCATGAAGCAAAGGGCGAACATATATGTATAAGAGAGAAAGAAAAATAGTCGCTCACCTAAACTACGACCCACATAAACATGCATGCAACTAATATGATAGACAATTCTAACTACCGAACACACATTCCAACCAAACAAGGTCCTGTCACAGCCGAGGGCTTACAAAAATATGGTAAAGTGAGGCAATGGGTAAGAAAAGGCAAAACATGTTATGGGAATGTGGAGGTATAGGTGATCAAGCTAGTACCTAAACAGAACCATATGAGACATATCCATTTCCAACTCAATTATGGAATACGCACATGCCCTTCATTTGGCACAAAATCTCACCAAAACAAACCAAACATACTCCTCAAACGATATAAGATAGAACATAGGAGCAGAAACCGTCAACTAACAACATCTTTTTTTTTTCTTTTTCTATCTTCTTTCCTTTTTTTTTTTCGGTTTCTTCATTTTTCACATCATTTTTTTTTTTGATTTTTTTTTTTCATTTTTTTTTTTTTTCATTTTTTTCTCTTTTTCCTTTCACGTCTTATTTTCGTCATCCTCCTCTCCTTCATAAATTACCAACTCCGAATCAACAGAATATGCGCCAACATTTGATACAATGAAATATATACCGCAAAACAACAATCTAAACTAGCTTGATAAGGTAGGCTAATTTGGATGTAGCTAAGGGTCAACTGGCAAATTTGGCTAATGTGAAGTTTATGGGTAAAAATGAAAGAAAGGGAATTTGTAAGCACCTCCCTGCATGTGACACCAACCACTAACCCGAATGTATGACGGCAAAAAGCAATTGAATTTCATATACGTGCAAATTAATGAACATGTTATGCAAGGAGTAACTACTCACAATCCTACATGAAACTGGTCACAAATGACACCAGTTTATAAGGCTCTAAATCTTAGAAATTATAAGTAGGTTGCCAAAATTTCAGGTCAAGTCTATATGTTCAGCTAAATTTTAACATTAACTCGTAGATATGCAATAAGACAAAGCTAAAAGATAACAGTTTATGCAAGGCTTAAGCAAAAAGACAGTTGCAGTGCAATTTCATCATTGAAATCTACCGTTCCGACTCAACCTATATGCGAAAATAAACATGAATTTTTTTGAATTTTTAACAATTTATTTGAATTTTTTTTGGAATTTTAAAATTTTATGAAATAAATAACAATGCAAACAGAAAATTAAACGTGATAACAGAAATGCAAATAAAAACAATATGCAGACACAGATATGGATGCATAACCTCCCCAAACCAAACCGTACAATGCCCCCATTGTACCCAAACATGGAAAGGAAATGCAAACTAAAGGAAGAAAAGAGTAAGAGCGGAAAACTCACAAGATAGCGCGAATAAGGGGACCTCCCCAAACCGACCATGAAATGGGAGGTTGCTAAGGCCCGGAAAACCGTCTCAGGAAGCTAATCCAAGTCAAATATACTCGATGTCCGTCCAACAGTGGTCGATCGAGTGAGTGGGCGCTCAAAAACTGCTCGATCGAATGGTGATGTGGTCGATCGAGTAGTTTCCTTTCTGCAGGCACTCGATCGAGTGATTAATCAGTCGATCGAGTGAATCCCCTTGCTACAGTGTTCGATCGAGTGATCAAAACCACTCGATCGAGTGATGCTCGATGACTTCCTGCAAAATGCAATTGAAACAGCCCGCAACTAACCCAAACAAGCATACTGAGGAAGTTTTATGGTATAAAACCATTTATTACAACTTTAAATGAAATAAAATGCAAAAATAAAATCGCCGGGTTGCCTCCCGGGTAGCGCTAGCTTCAGTCAGGTCCCAGCTAGACCTTCTTTTCTTCGAGCCACTATAATTAATTATGATCAAAACAGCTCAAAGCGCGCAGCAACCTGTCAAATAGCTGCGCATGTGCTACATATAACAGTAAGTAGCACCAGAGTGGAATAACAAAATAGGAAATAAAAATATTTAACTTTTTAAGCCGAACAAATTTCCTATGGGCGCTCCTAAATTTATCCACAAAATAAAGGAGCGCGGGAGCAATCGTCAATACATTATGGTTTGAATTCAAATTAGCGATTTTGAGATGACATATACGGTGGAAATCAGTTAAATTATATGTCCACATGGGAGGGGGTAAAGCATTAAAAGGACATGCATGAATCAGACGAGGTAATATACAAACAATAATAAAATTACCGTTTACTACCTCAGGTTGGTTGCTCTCAACCACGGAATCACTGATAAAAGAATGTGATACCTCATCCGTGCTAGGAGCAATTACCGCCTCAACTGCTTCTTCATCTACCTCCTCAGTGGAATCTGCCCCGTAGATCGCAGCTTCAAGTGTATCCGACTCGGCTGTGAATAGGGGAGGTTCACCGTAATCATCGTCAGAGTCGTCATCCATATCAAACCAAAATGACGAACCAAAGCTCCCAATGGCCATTTCAGTCGATCGAGCAGCGTAATCACTCGGTCGACCACTTTCCTCCCGCATCTCACTCGATCGAGTGACAAAACCATTCGATCGAACATCGTCCTCATGCAGTTCACTCGATCGAGTAAGAAGACTACTCGATCGAGGGTCGCTTTCCTGAAATTCACTCGATCGACCATTGTAAGTCACTCGATCGAGTGATTCTTCCCGCATACTGGTATCCTTGCATGCATTCTGAAATACGACGGAAAAAATCTTCATCCGAAATATAGAAGTCATTTTCAGCATCGGACAACGCGGGTTCTTCATGGGAAAAACCACTCTCGGTCAAGCACACCTCTTCTGGTTGCCGATCGTTCAACCCAGCTGTTAACCGAGCAATCTCAGACTGCAGCTCAGTGACTTGAGCATCCATATGTCTATCATATTCGAGAATTAAGGATTTCAGCTCCGCGATTTCTTTTTTCTGCACATCACGAGGATCCTGTTGCGGTGGCCATTGATAAGGTGGATGTGGCGGCACAACTACGGCTGCATTGTGCTCAGCAGGACCACATCTCCAAGACTTCTTCCTTTCCCAACTAGCAGATGGCTCAGCTTGGGCTTCAAACTGAGCAATTAGTCGGGAGACAGATGTCATCTTGGCAAGAGGGATCGAAGGTACTCAAGCCTTCCCTTCGATAATCTCCCTCAGTAGCCTGTCTAATAAACCCTGTAAGCCTATCAAAACAACACTAAAGAGAAAGATGAGAACAGCCTCAAGGTACTTAGTCTTCCCTTGAGGCGAAAGGACAAACAAAATAAAACAGATAAAAAGCGTCGCCTCCCCGGCAACGGCGCCAAAATTTGATGAGGTCGTTTCTACACCAAAAATAAAATACCTAGATTACTTGCTAACAGAAGTCAGCGGTAAGTAGGGTCGATCTCCACAGGGAGGCTAAGCTGCTATCTATCTGTTAAATTTGGTCTGTCAGGGTGTCACAGTGTGGGGGTTTGAATTGATATAACTAAACTAAAGACTAAAGCGAGGGAATTGAAAAAGAGAAATTAACAGCAAGAGAAAAGGGAGTATGCTAGGAGTCGGTCCACCGTGGCAGCTATCAGATCTTATACTATCGGGAATATTAAGGCGATTAGACTATTGATAAGAAGAGCTATGGTCGTCACCTTTCGGTCCTTAAACCGCCCTAGAGCGTAAACAGCTTAACTTTCGCCCTCACTGCAATATCCTATTGTAATTAGGCAAGCCTTCCCTTCCAATCTTTCGATCTAGGTCGGGGTTAACTAAAATTATTGGTCTCCTGTATGTCACTCATTCGACCTGATAACAATTAAATTGCCTAATACAATTCTATCGCAAGACTAACTGCTTTAATACAATTAAAGCATTGCTACCACGGCTTCCCTAATCCTAACATACTAAGGGAACTAGCTAGACATGGGAACGGGGGAAACAAGAATAAAAGAAATAATAACAATAAACATTAAAAGAAAGAGAAAAAGGGAAGAAGAAATTACTAGATTAAAGGATCCCTAATAAAAAGTAACAAAGTGTATGTGATGTAAAGAAAAGTAACGTATGAAGTGTCTCCGGATAAAAGGAGGTGATCACAAAAGACAACCCTTACTCCTATTTATAAGAAATTAGGAGTAGGATTAAACCTAATGACGGAAAATAACTAAAAAGCCCAGCCCGTAGCTTAGTCCACTCGATCGAGTAGAGAAAACCACTCGATCGAGCAAACTCAGCCAGAAAACAGCTCGATCGACTAAGGAGACTGTTCGATCGAGTAAGGGCATAAAGAAACTGGTCGATCGACTAAGCAACCACTCGATCGACTGATTATTGACTCCTAAAACCACTCGATCGAGTAATAAATCACTCGATCAGGTGGGTCTTGACTTCAGCAGCTACAATTCTCGTTAGTTTGACTTTGACTTGTCCTTTTAGCTTCCGAAACACCTTCACGCATCCCAAGACAGCAATATTCTCCGCTCCAAATCTACTCTTTCTCCAAATGCATGCTAAACGGACGGTAATTGGCTTGATTTCCGCTACTTTCTGGTTCATTCCTGCAAATAAGACAAAATAACCAAAAGTAGCATATTCGGAGCATTTCGTAGCGTAAAACCACGATAAAAGCATAGAAATACGTGCATAAAATAGGCTAAAAAGACTATATAAAATGCACGTATCAATTATCTTATAACGATAATTTATCAAATGAATATACGAGTTTAAAACACACGACCTTTCAAAAATAACAAAACGGTTTTCTGCTTGAAATACACGGTTTTGCTTTGTAAAAACAAAATCAATTTTATGCTTAAGGTCTCTATCTTAAATGTTGCAAAGAGCAAAGTATTTATAGGAAGGAAAGAACAAAGCACACTCGGTTTCGTGAAACCCTAATGGCCGAAATATGAGATATGTTAACAAATCATATCTTCTATTATTTCTTTCCTTAAAGCCTAAAAGATAATAAAGAATATTACGAAAGATAGAATATAATCTATTCAATTATTATCTTTACCATAAATTCTAAGATATGATAAGATTTTCCATAACAATAATATATTTTATCATAAACAAATATATTATGTAAGATATACAAGATATGTAAAGATATTATTTACAGGATAAAATCTTTACAAGATATACCTTAAGTCAGACGAGATGTCATGGCTCATATGCCTCGTGACTCGTGCAAACCCTAGCTCAATATATGGGTTAGAATTTAGATTTTAAGAGAGGCTTTGTTGAAACCCTAATAAGTAGCATGGTCCAACTCATAAGTTGACCCAAAACAACTACTAACCAACGTTCAACATAAAACCGAACTCCGCACTAAACCGGGCTTTATTAAATAAATACTCTTATCAAAACATTTAAAATAAACTTTAAACAATTTTCAAAAACAATTTTGAAACAATATATGTCGTGTATAATATACGCAGCATCTCAATGTTATAGTAGGAGAACTATAACATTGAGTTCTTTTACTAGTAATGTTATAGATGCAAAGCTATAAACTTTTCAATTCAAGAAATTCATTCTTAGTTACCATTACGAGATAATAACCTATACTATTCTAATCTTCATAGGAGATCTTCGAGTATAGGCTACTTCATCATCCAAGCTTTATTAATCTTTAAACGGATTTCGTCTTTACATAACTCTTGAATGAATCTTCAGATTGTTTGATCTTTAACTGAGGCTTAACTATCATATACTTCCATCACAATTCTCTTTGTTGCTTGTAATGAATAAGTCTAATCTAAAAGACAAGGAAACAACTACAAGCATGGAAACTACACAAAAATGGTAAGAACAAACCTTGAGGAACAAGTTCCTCAAGGCTAAAGCACAATTAAAATAGACAAACAAGTAAGAACTTAATCACATAGCACCATCCTCGGCAACGGCGCCATTTTTGACGTGGGCGTGTCGTTGTACACCCTATCAAAACACATTTATAATGCTCAACATACAACTAGTTAGCGGTAAGTCGAGGTTGATCCATGGGACGGTGTGCTTTGGGTTCTAAGTCTATCTATCTCAATTTATGCTAGTGTCACAATTTGTTTGGGTTTGTAGTTGTGTCCAGACTAATGCAAGCAATATAGTAAAAGAAGCAATAAAAGGGAGGATGTAAACAAATGATTAAAAGTGCTAGGATGTCATGGGGTCATAGAAGATTCATGGTTTTGATCATACAAACATGTTTACAAAGTTGCAAGCAATTAATGTTGTGGAGAAACCGAGTTGGTTTATGTCTTACGGTTCATAGGAAGATTTGGGTCCCGGAGCCGAATCGATTAGATTGTACAACACCTAAAAGTCGACTTACTTTCCTCCTATTCAACTTCTATGCATGGTCTAACAAGACTCGAGTTGGTTTATATCTTACAAGTCAAGTTGAGTAGATAAGAGATGGTTGTAAATGCAAGGATTCAAAGGCTTAGCATTTCATGAAACATAACATGTGCATAAAGTTGACATCACAACAAGCAAGCAATTTAATCATGTGAACATTTTGGATTAAGCATGAATCAATCCCATGTTGGTTTCCCTTAATTACTCACTAATCCTAGCTAAAAGACTACTCACTCATTATCATGGGAAACATGTCATTAATGGTGTCAATCATCACAACAAGTATAAACATGATAATAGAATGAAGAAATGAACAATAAAGATTAAAGAGTAAAGGAATTATACCAAACTTGAGATGATCCAAATAATAAAGCAAAGAATAATAGAAGAAACTTGATTGATTGATGAAGGGTTGTCAATCCTCCAATAATAACCCAATAATCTTCAATTACCCAATAATAACAAACTTGAACAATAATTAAGGAGAGATTAATGTGAGATTTGTGGAAAGATTAAAGAGTAATCTATTCTAATCTACTCCTAATCTAATCTAAAGAAGGATTTGTTTCTAGCTAAGAGAGATCCTCTCTATATCTCTCTCTTTTTGATTATTACAAATGGGGTATTTATAGTAGGGGTTCACTAGGTTAACTAAGGCTAAATTAGTAATTACACTTTTGAGTTTAGAGCAGGGAAACGCCGGTATCTTTGGAAGGATGGACATCTTTCACGGAGAAAGAAAAAGGCGAAAGTTGATGTAAGGGAATCCGGGCGTCCAAAGGGAAAGACGGGCGGATTGTTGAGGTGGTGCCCGGGCGTCATCGTGGGAATCCGCTCGGATTCTTTGGGGGAATCCGGGCGTCTTCGTGGGTGGGACGCACGGGTTGTTAGTGCAGGACGGGCGTCTTGTGGGTAGGCCGCTCGTCTTTTGTGGCAGCATCCTATTTCTTCACTTCCTTTTTATTCTTGTGGGATTGGTCTTTAGTTCTCGCTTCCTCTTCATACTAATCCATCAAGTATCGTCAAATAGCTTCCGAATACGCACGAAAGACGGGAATTTCCGCCTTATTATCTTCTTTCCTACAAAACATATGAAATGCGATAGAAAAGCAAATAGGAAGGTTTTGACGGATAAAATGGCCATAGAATGTTATAATAGTATGCAAAATAGGCTCAATTAGGGGACTAAATGTGCTCAAATAATGTTCACATCAAATATCCCCAAACCGAATCTTTACTCGTCCCGAGTAAAGAGGTGACTAAAACTAGACCTTTATTTAAACTATCCTAATGATATAGCCGATGTGAGACAATTAGCGGGTCTCACTCCGCCCCTTCAACTCACAACAAGACAACCATGAGGTAGGATGCCTTCTTGCAAGGCAAGGTGGGTCTTGCCAAAATAGCGACACATCCAAACATTAAGCACACAAAATCAAGTAATGGATGCATCTACAAAAGAATAGCCACTTTCCTCATCTAAGTGGCGGAAATTATCTACAAGGGAAGCAATTCAAGGGTACACACTCCTTCAAAGATGCAATTTCTTCAAGCTACTAAGCCTAGAAGGATACCAATAAATCATCTCCAAATTGTGTCAAGCTAGGGTACATTTGTCCTCAATCGTTAAATGCTTTTGTCAAGAATAGACTCCCTATGGTGTTAGAAACACTGGAGGATCACGGAATTCCCCCTCTTGCCTAGACAAGAAGAAGGGTTGTCCCCTTTCTACCATGCACAAAAATGGATACGATGGATAAAGGGATCAATAGATATTTGAGTTTCACTTTGGGAGTTTGCTTTGTTGTTGTTTTTCCCCCAATTTCTTGTGGCATATAACATTTGAGAACACTTTCTTGCCATTTCTTTTAATTTTTGGCTTTTCAACACTTGACAACTTTCAACTTTTCTTTTGCATTTCTTTTGAACATTTTCAAAGTCACCCCATATGTAGTGAGGGTGCCTTATATTTGAAGCTTTAGGAGTCTATTTTTGCTCCTCTTTTCATTTGATGCAATTTGCAAACTTTTTGACTTTTCCTTTCATTTCTTGAACTCAAATTTTTGAACAATTTTTTTTGTGCCCATTCCCTTTGATGACAAAATATATGGTAGAACATGGATGAATGATGGTTGCATGGTTTCAAGGGTTACCTTGGAATAAACGGTAGCCAAGGAGTTATCACACCACAAGGTACTCTTGACTAGGCCTTAAACCATGGGTCAAAGGATACTAGCATGACACATCCTAGGATGTTTTACAAGTATTCTAAAAAGCAAAGTCTTAAGAAGAAAAAGCATCTACTAGGGCCTTATATACACTTGTCAAGCTTCCCAAGTAGACGGTTTCGCAAAAATGTTCTAACATGCAACTAAATGCCATGATGCAACTAGCATATATACATCCTAATGCAAATGATTCTACCAACTAATATGACATATATACTAAATGCAAGTCCTAAGTTCACATTGTTATACCGCATCAATCAAAATAAAGCCACATAGTCATTAACATAAAGAGGAAAAAGGAGATTGGAAAGATCATACCATGCGGTTTTCAATATCCTCATGTCTCGGGTGTGGCGTAGTTAATCAATGTGAACAAGGATGAACAAACACAATATATACAAAATAATATATACAAGTCTACACTACAAAGGAAATGAACATGTTTTTGGATTTTTCAATTTTTCAAATTTTTATGGTTTTTGATTTTATGAAATTAAAAGACATATTTTTGTGATTTTTCGAAATTTTTCAATTTTTTTGCATTTTTGGAATATAAATTCCCATCTCCCACTTTATTTTGGACATTGTCCTCAATGTACATGTAGGAGTAGGAATAAAAGGGAAATACATGTTTATGGATTTTGGATTTTTTGAAATAAAGTACAAATGCAATATGATATGATACGAATGAATGCATGCTCTAACTAAATGCAATTCTATATGACATATATAACAAATGAATGCAATCTAAACTATATGATGCATGATTTCTAGTAAACTATGGTCACTTATGATCAAACTTCCCCAAACCGATTTAAACACTATTTCTAGTGTAGAAATGAATAGGTTTGGCCATTAGTAACTATGCATGAATTCTAATCTATATGTAACTATCTACATGAATCATGTGAGATATATTACAATGCAACTATACTATATGAACTAGCTAATGCAAATGCGATATAATACAAATGCAAGCTAAATGTATATGGATATAACTAAATGCAAGTGTAAATGTAATGCAAAGTCAAAAGAAAGGGTATCTTACAAATGGTGGTTTGAGATAGGACTCCACCAAATTAGTTTTTTTTTTTTTTTTGGTAAAATGTGAGAGTATATTATATATAAAAATATGGAGTCAATTACATACTAGCAAGGCTAAGCACTTCAAAACTTCAAGTAAATTTTAAATTTCCTAACCAATCTAGCTCATGTGTAGTCATCCTACTCTTGTCTCTTTCCCTTATTCTCTTCCTCATGTCCTCACTGATCCGTTGAGCCAGGCACATAGGCCTCATCAGAACCTGCTCAACTCTACATTTGTTCCTTTGCTGCCATACTTGATACAGAATGCTCATAACCAAAGCAACCTTCACCCCTCGCTGAATTTTCAAGCCAGAATTATGGACACACCAATGCAAAATGTCACCCTCAGGGAGCTTTAAACCAGTACAGTCCATCACAGCCTGTAGAACTCTCCTACTGTAGGCACACACAAAGAATAAATGCTGTTGCGTCTCTTCTGCTAACCCACATAGGACACACTGTCCATCAACATCCATCCCAAATCTCATAAGTCTGCTATTTGTATGCAACGAGTTGTGAGCAATGAGCCATCCCAGGAACATGTGCTTAGGTAAGCTCCAGTTATCCCAAATAGCTTTAGACCACTCCACTGTGGGTTGTGTCCCTCTGAGCCACTCATAACAGCCAGCAGGAGTGTACCCAGAGGGTTGCACCTGCCATATCCCCTGCAAATACCCAGCTGCTAGCCTCTGCTTCACTCTGCATATCCTCCTCCACACCCAACTGGAGTTACTTGTTGGAGCATATTCCTGCCATTCCCTCCCCTTCAGATAGTTAGCATTCACCCATTTCACCCATAAGGACTCCTTGTCTGCTTCACCAAACTAGTTTAATTTGTTGAAATTCTTTGTTTTGTCCATAGAGCTCAATGCTCTTAAAAGAAGATCAAAAGCTTGTGAACAAGCTCCAAATAAGCATAAGTATGGGTTGCTCCATTTGAACATGAAATTTGGCCAAGGAAGTTTGTCATGTGTTCTTTCTTTCACCTTGTCCTTGGCACTAGAGCTTTCCCAATGCTTCGAATCAACAAGCCCATGATTCTTGTCAACATGAGGAATGAAGTATGGCTCATATTCGTCCGGAGACTTCCACTTACCACCTTCTCCTTTACTTTTTGTGATGATGATAGCATTTTGATTATTCAATCCTTCCAAGGTAGAAGGAGAATTTTCATAACATTGATGATCGAGCTCCTTAGAAGTTGGCATTGTGGATGCCAAATTTCCACAAGTAGCTTCACGTGCAAGTTTCTCTTTGAGATTTTCCACCAAGTAGCTTTTGTATTATGCTTTGACCTTTTGAAGAAGGTCTACCATATCCTCTTCAACAATCATTGGCTCCATGGTAGGTGTCAAGTAGTCTTCATGGGATATAGGGAAAAGACATTCACCTTCATGATAGGATATCTCAAAGGTCTCAAGGATAGGTTCCTCAAGGAAGGTGATATTACAAGTCCATCCCTTAGGCTCGTCATCATCGCTATCTCCATAAGAATCATAAATGGGGGCTTCACTCTTCTTCACCAACTCTTTCTTCAACACCTCAACATCCACTTCAAATGACACACCCTCATACTCACAAAGGCTAAGAGTTCTTGGCTTACTCAACCTCATGTCTTCATCATCAAATACCACACTTTCATACACACAAGAGCTCAAGGAGATTGGCTCTTCCCACTTCTCATCAAAGGTAACTCCTTCAAACTCACATTCATGGTCAATGTCTAAAGAGTGGTGGGGAGTGATCCGTTGAGATTCTATCAATTGGGCAATTTGAATCTCCAATTCCTCACCTTGGGCAACA